>NC_088405.1:28508565-28658565 GCF_034236695.1 Oncorhynchus nerka | reverse complement strand
GTTATTTTCTTGCCAATTTTAATGCTGCACGTATTGCCAGTATACATTGATTTAATTATGTCATGTATTTTACCCCCTACACCACTTTCAATAACTTTATAGAACAGTCCTGTATGCCAAATAGAATCAAATGCTTTTTGGAAGTCGATAAAGCAAGCATATATTTTGGTATTATTTTGGTGGACATGTTTATCTATCAGGGTGTGTAGGGTGTAAATATGATCAGTTATACCATGTTTTGGTATAAATCCAATTTGGATTTTACACAAGACATTGTGCTTATTAAGGAATTTTAGAACTCTTACATTTATAATACTACAGAAAACCTTCCCCAGGTTACTGTTCACACAAATGCCTCTGTAATTGTTAGGGTCAAATTTGTCTCCGTTTTTAAAGATTGGGGTTATGAGTCCTTGATTCCAGACATCAGGGAAATAACCTACACTCAGGATCAATTTAAACAGTTTTAATATAGCCAATTGAAATGTTGCACTAGTGAGTTTGAGCATCTCATTTAGGATGCCATCAGGGCCGCATGCTTTTTTTTAAATTTGAGAGCCTGAAGTTTCTTATAGAGCTCCTGGTCAGTAATTGGGGAGTCCAATGGATTTTGATTGTCCTTTATAGCTTTTTCTAATCCATTCAACTTCTCATGAATTTGGCGTTGTTCTGCGTTTGTGTCCATTTGAACGGTGTTGTAGAGTGTTTTAAAATGGGTTGTCCATATGTTACCATTTTGTATCGCTAATTCCTCGTTTAGATTTTTTTAGTTTTTTCCAATTTTGCCAGAAGTTGTTTGTGTTTATGGACTCCTCAATTAGTGTCAGCTGCTTGCTGTTGTACTTTGCATTTTTGGTTCTGAGTGTACGTTTATAGAGTTTTAAAGTCTCAAAGTAATAAAGGCGTAATTCACCATTATTCGGGTCTCTGTGCTTTTGGTTGGATAGTGTTCTAAGTTTTTTCATTATAATTTTACAATCTGCATCAAACCAGTTGTCATCTGTGGTCTTTTTTGTTTTGTTTTTTATCAATTTCAATTGTGCTTCTTTTACCGTTTGCCTGAATATATAGTTGATGTTTTGTACTGCCAGATTGATGCCTTCTTCACTGTGAGTGAATGTGGTATCCAGAAAGTTATCTAAGAGTGTCTGGATATTTTGGTTACAGGTTGCTTTCTGGTATTCTTCTGTGTTGTTTTGGGCCCATCTGTATGAATTTCTGATGTTGTACAGCTTACTGGGCTGTGAATGTCTGGTTGTTTCCATGTCTGTTCTTTTGAGGAATAACAATTTGGCTGTGATCAGACAGAGGTGTTAGTGGCTTGACAGTGAATGAGCTGAGAGAGAAAGGGTCTATGTCTGTAATCATATAGTCTACTGTACTGTGGCCAAGAAGTGAGCAGTAGGTCAATCTCCCCAAAGAGATTACCTACCATGACAAAGTACAGACCCAGGCTTCTACAGCGCTGCAACAGATCCCTTCCGTTTTTGTTGACGTTGCTGTCACTCTTGTTTCTATGTGGGAGATTAAGACAGTTAGAAACAGTATGGCCTGTAATAAAGCTGTCCCCTCGTGTGGTCGTTAGATCAGGTAGTGTTCCTGTGCGCGCATTTTTGTCCCCACAGATGAGCACATTTCCCTGGGCCTGGAAATGGCACGTCTCTTCCTCAAGGGTGGGGAAGATCTCCTCTGAGTAATATGGGGATTCTGAGTGGGGGGAGATCTCCTCTGAGTAATATGGGGATTCTGAGTGGGGGATAAATATTGCGCAAAGGAACACATCTTTTTCTGTCAGTGCAAGTTATTTTTTCAGTTTTAACCAAATGTGATATTTACCCATTTTGAGGGGATCAGTGTGTGTGTGTGTGTGTGTGTGTGTGTGTGTGTGCGTGCGTGCGTATACGTGCATGTGTGTGTGTGTTTAGTGCAGATGTATTGGAGGAGCTGTTTAATCTCACTTAATCCTACAGGGTTCTCCTGTCCTCTGACAACCTCTGCGTAGCTGCGCTGGTCCTGCTGTTGGGCCCTGTGGAGTGGAGGAGGGCTTCCTCTCTGGTCTGATAGGGGTGGTGGTCTGGTGCAGGGTAGTAGACTGGGCCCGGTCCGGTCTGGCTAAGCCGATGGAAGTGGTGATGCTCTGGTGGTGGGTGGAGCCTGTGGGGTGCGCTGGGTCTGGTGGGGCGTTGAAGGGGCCTGGGTCTCCTTGGTGGTGCAGTGGTCTGGTAGGGGTCTCTGGGTGGTCCTCTGGCCAGTGCGGCATGGGGTGTTTGTCTTTAGAGACCTTTAGAGACAAACATCCCTACTGTCTGCTTCCTCAGGTGGGAGTGGTCGTGTAGATGCCCTGGGGTGATTGTTGGGTGGTGAGCAACGTGCACGTTCGGGAGTAGGCCACACCCTCTGGTGATGTCAGCATTGACTTTCTGAATGATACGGGGATGAAAGTCTTTGCGGGGCAGCAGAGTGGAGATGGTGATGTGGGAGTTGGGGCACCACTCAGAGGCCCTCTCTGCTACTCTGTTGACCAGGCTGCCTACTCTCTCCTGCTCCTCTTGCAGGTTGTTGGTGCCGGTGTGAATAATAATGTGGCCTGGTGTGCCATAGTCAGGCTGGGACAGGATGTGGAGTGCATCCTGTGTTTTTGGGCACCATATTTTGCACACCTTGTGTTGGGGGAAGAGTTTATCTTCTTGGATGATTTTCCCATTTGAGTCAATGAGGATGGCCACCTCAGTGGGTTTTACCAGATTAGTGCGTTTACGGTCTGGGGCTGGAGTACACAGGGCCTGTGTACATGGAGGGGTGTGTGGGGGGCAGAGAGCTTCTCTCTGTAGTATGTGTCCCCATGTGAGCCTCCTTGTTGACTGGGGGTGTGGGTAAAGTGTTGTCGGTATAGGGGGAGGGAATGTGGTTCAGTGGGGGTGTTAGGGGTGGTGAGGGGCTGTAGCTTCTCTCTAGGAGTCTCTACAGCCTGCTCTCTGTGCTGTAGCACCCTCTTGATGACAGACAACTCCTTTTCCATCTCCTCCTTTACCTGCACCAGCTCTCTCCTCATGGTGGCCTTTACCTCCTCAAGCGCTGTGGTAAGGCTCTCTAATCATGGTGGCCTTTACCTCCTCAAGCACTGCGGCTCTCTCTCAGCTCCTCGACAGAGTTCTTCAGCTGGGTCCTGCACTGGTTGACCTGGTCCTATAGAAGCTCTGTGTCTGGGCTGGTGGTGGTGTAGCTGGGGGGCTGCTCCTTCAGCTCAGTAATCCATACCTCTAACAGAGTCAGCCTGTCTCTCAGCAGGCTGATGGTAGTGTAGCTGTGGGGCTGCTCCTTCAGCTCAGTAACCCATACCTCTAACAGAGCCAGCCTGTCTCTCAACAGGCTGATGGTAGTATAGCTGGGGAGGCTGCTCCTTCAGCTCAGTAACCCATATCTCTGACAGAGCCAGCCTGTCTCTCAGCAGGCTGATGGTAGTGTAGCTGTGGGGCTGCTCCTTCAGCTCAGTAACCCATACCTCTAACAGAGCCAGCCTGTCTCTTAACAGGCTGATGGTAGTATAGCTGGGGGGGCTGCTCCTTCAGCTCAGTAACCCATACCTCTAACAGAGTCAGCCTGTCTCTCAGCAGGCTAATGATAGTGTGGTCTTGGCTCTGGTGGTTGTAGGCAGGCACGGGGAGGATAGTCCTGCTGTTGGGGTGCCTGAGGTGAGGGGAGAGGTCAGAGTGATGTCCTTGTCTTATTTGCTTTCCGCTATCTTCGTTAGGGCGGGGAAGTCCTGCACAGCCTCACTGCCCTGGACCATGACAGTGCCGTTCTGATACATGTTTACCGTCAGAAACCTGTTTTCCTGGTCCTTATCGCTGTCCTTAAAACTTGTGGATTTGCCTTCCCTTGCAGATGCCTTTTCTTGTGGTATAGCTGAAATGCCTTGTTACAGCTGTATGCCAGGCAGTAGTGTGGTCTTGGTAAAATAACAGGTTTGTAACAGTCCTATTTTGTGAGCAGTCGGCAAACAACGTTTCCGGGTTCTCCCTCAGAATTCTGTGTTTAAAATTGATTCTTCCTTTCTCTGATTTGATTTCTGCTGGATATTCAAAAGGGGGGGTCTCTTCTGGTGCTGGTGCTGCCTCAGTGGCCATGTTTACCACCCGTAAACAGTTGGCGCTGGACGGTAATTTGAATTTGGCTAGCTAGCATGATTAATATTGGTCTTTTAACTGACTCTCTGTCTCTCTTTCTACTCTCTCTCTCTCTCAGCTTCTTTTCTCCTCTCTCTCTCTTTCAGCTTCTTTTTCCTCTCTCTCTCTCTTTCAGCTTCTTTTCTCCTCTTTCTCCCTCCTCTCTGTCTATCTCTCAGCTCACTGTTTCATCTTGTTTAATCAATAATGTCTTACCCTTACACCAAGCTAAAAACACTGAACCTAGGGTGAGACCTTGATATTTTTATTTGTTTTACCTTTATTTAACTAGGCAAGTCAGTTAAGAACAAATTCTTATTTCCAACGACGGCCTAGAAACAGTGGGTTTAACTGCCTGTTCAGGGGCAGAACGACAGATTTGTACCTTGTCAGCTTGGGGATCTGAACTTGCAGCCTTTCGGTTACTAGTCTAACGCTCTAACCACTAGGCTACCATGCCGCCCCGATATGACAATTGTGTTTTGACAGGATAATATAGCCAGACATGATGTACTTTGACCAAATTACAAAAACATTAATTGGATCAAACGTGTTCTAAGCAAGAGGATAATGCCGTCTTAGTCCAAAAGCAAAAGCTCTTTTAAACTAACTCAAACCCATAGCATATGACTTGTTTTTTAGTTAGTTCGGTCCTTGCCCAGTTCTAAGAAAATTGTCATTAGATGGGAATGCTAGAATGGACATTGTCTGTTATCAGTAACCTCACATGAGCAAGACCATGAGCAGTTTGTTATTTATTTGTTCTATTGGTTCTATCAAGGGTTAGGGATAGGGGTAATGGAGCTTTTGACCCTTTTGGCATGTGGCTGTTCTAAGAGGGACTTTTAAGACTGCGGTCTTTCTCTCTGGCTGGCGACACTCTGACTCGCTCACTGTGATATTAGCTTGCAGCCCAGCGGGCCACTGAACAAATCCCCACCACAGCACATTATTGAGTCAGCTTCTTAGACACGCTATTAGCATAGCAAACCAAGGTAGCTAGCGCTGTCCTTATCAAGTATTACTAGAGGAAAACACCTTGTCAAACAACCAAGCTCTGCCAGCTGCACTGGTAATAAGAGAATTAACAGCGCTATGTCAACAATTAGGATGCAAATATTAGTTTGCTACTTCACAAACGCCACAGGATCTCTCTGTTTACATCTAAAAAGGCTTTGAGAAAAAGTACAGCTGACGTTGTTTTAATATCTTTGAGAAAGTGTTTCCCTGGTGGTGCAGTATTCCTGCACAGGAAGCTGTCTTCCTGCACTTGAACATTGCTTATCTAAGATGTCCTTTGAGTGATATCTGAACCCAGTGGAACAAAATGTCTGTTCTGTTATGTTTTTGGACCATCGAGAGTGCTGGTGTACATTGTATGTTCTTCTGTGGCCACACAGTGAGAAGGGATTCAGTACTCTCTGTGGTGTTACTAATGGCCTTAGCCTGGAATAGAGGACTGTCTAGGGTCCACTAATATACTGTAGCTCCCCCAGACCTTTAGCAACTCATTGAAGAGTCATGAATAACCTGTGAATATAAATGTTATTTTTTGAAAGGCCTTAAGAACTGTTGCTCATCATGTAAAAGGAATTACCTAATAAAAACTGTTCAGTCGATTTCAAATAGAGAGACCTGTTGGCTTAAGCAGAATGGCCTCTACCCATAAACCGTTTATGCAGTTATTTTTTACACCGCTTAGAGAGAGGATCTGCATCAGTCTTGCGTATCAGTTCAATAACATACCGATAATTAGTTTGATCCCTGGTTGTTATAACAGACTGCTGTCTCTGGTTTTGATATGCGTGCTGTAATGTGCTCGCCCACACACATAAACGCTGAATCAATCTCTATCTTCTGTCTTACACTCTTGCCTTCAACACACTGTTTCTCTGATCTTTGTCCTATTTTCTTTCTAAAACAGACATTAACATATGTGGGCATACACAGCAGGCTACACACACACTACACACACACTAACCCACACGCCACCCACACACTACACACACAGTAGGCTACACACATTAACAGTAAAGGATTATCCATGGCCATACACATTGTGTGACTTTTTTGTACCTGCAGTGTGTGATTGAAATTGTACTGAAGATTCAAAGGTGCTGTCTTTTATCTCACCCTGCAAAACAGACAGGCATCTTAGGTCAGTCATACTGTATACAGGTGCTAAGTAGCAGACGCTGCTCGCATCACACTGTCCACAGAAGGTCAATGCTACTACAGACAAACCTTTACAAAAATCTCTCTCTGGTTCTGTACTTCCGAAAAAGAGGTGACGGTAGCGACAACAGTTGAAGTCGGAAGTTTACATACAACTGAGCCAAATACATTTAAACTCAGTTTTTCACAATTCCTGACATTTAATCCTATTACAAATTCCCTGTTTTAGGTCAGGTAGGATCACCACTTTATTTTAAGAATGTTGAATAATAGTAGAGAGTGATTTATTTCAGCTTTTTTTTCTTTCATCACATTCCCAGTGGGTCAAAAGTTTATATACACTCAATTAGTATTTGGTAGCATTGCCTTTGAATTGTTTAACTTGGGTCAAACATTTTGGGTAGCCTTCCACAAGCTTCCCACAATAAGTTGGGTGAATTTTGGCTCATTCCTCCTGACAGAGCTGGTGTAACCGAGTCAGGTTTGTAGGCCTCCTTGATCGCACACACTTTTTCAGTTCTGCCCACATATTTTCTATAGGATTGAGGTCAGGGCTTTGTGATGACCACTCCAATACCTTGACTTTGTTGTCCTTAAGCCATTTTGCCACAACTTTGGAAGTATGCTTGGGGTCATTGTCCATTTGGAAGACCCATTTGCGACCAAGCTTTAACTTCCTGACTGATGTCTTGAGATGTTGCTTCAATATGTCCACATCATTTTCTTTCCTCGTGATGTCATCTTTATTTTGAAGTGCACCAGTCCCTCCTGCAGCAAAGCAACCCCACAACATGATGCTGCCACCTCCGTGCTTCATGGTTGGGATGGTGTTCTTCTTTTTCCTCCAAACATAACGATGGTCATTATGGCCAAAGAGTTCTATTTTTGTTTCATCAGACCAGAGGACATTTCTCCAAAAAGTATGATCTTTGTCCCCATGTGCAGTTGCAAACTGTAGTCTGGCTTTTTATGGCGGTTTTGGAGCAGTGGCTTCTTCCTTGCTGAGCGGCCTTTCAGGTTATGTCGATATAGGACTCGTTTACTGATAAAATTACTTTTTTACCTGTTTCCTCCAGCATCTTCACATGGTCATTTGCTGTTGTTCTGGGATTGAGTTGCACTTTTCTCACCAAAGTATGTTCATCTCTAGGAGACAGAATGCGTCTCCTTCCTGAGCGGTATGACAGCTGCGTGGTCCCATGGTGTTTATACTTGTGTACTATTGTTTGTACAGATGAACGTGGTACCTTCAGGCGTTTGGAAATTGCTCCCAAGGATGAACCAGACATGTGGAGGTCTACAATTTTTTTCTGAGGTCTTGGCTGATTTATTTTGATTTTCCCATGATGTCAAGCAAAGAGGCACTGAGTTTGAAGGTAGGCCTTGAAATACATCCACAGGTACACCTCCAATTGAGTCAAATTATGACAATTAGCCTGTCAAAAGCTTCTAAAGCCATGACATAATTTTCTGGAATTGTCCAAGCTGTTTAAAGGTACAGTCAATTTAGTGTATGTGAACTTCTGACCCAGTGAATTATAAGTGAAATAATCTGTCTGTAAACAATTGTTGGGAAAATGACTTAGTAGGTGTCCTAACCGACTTGCCAAAACTGTAGTTTGGTAACAATAAATTTGTGGAGTGGTTGAAAAACTAGTTTTAATGACTTTATCATTAAAGTCATGTAAACTTCCAACTTCAACTGTATATAATCATTCAATATGTTATTATCTGTGCGTGTGTGTACAGGACCAGTTAAAAGTTTGGACACACCTACTCATTCAAGTTTTTTCTTTATTTTGACTATTTTCTACATTATAGAATAATAGTGAAGACATCAAAACTATGAAATAACACATATGGAGTCATGTAGTAACCAAATAAATTCTTAAGCAAATCAAAATATATTTTATATGTGATATTCTTCAAAGTAGCCACCCTTTGCCTTGATGGCAGCTTTGAACACTCTTGACATTCTCTCATCCAGCTTCATGAGGTGGTCACCTGGAATGCATTTAAATTAACATGTATGCTTTGTTTAATTTTGTTGAATGTTGAATTTCTTTCCTTCTTAATGCGTTTGAGCCAATCAGATGTGTTGTGACAAGGTAGGGGTGGTATACAGAAGATAGCCCTATTTGGTAAAAGACCAAATCCATATTTTTGCAAGAAAAGCTCAAATAAGCAAAGATAAACAACAGTCAATCATTACTTTAGGACATGAAGGTCAGTCAATACGGAAATTCAAGGCAAAGGGTAGCTACTTTGAAGAGTCTAGAAGTTGAACGCTTTTTTTGGTTACTAGATAATTCCATATGTGTTATTTCATAGTTTTGTTGTCTTCACTATTATTCTACAATGTTGAAAATAGTCCAAATAAAGAAAAACTCTTGAATGAGTAGGTTTGTCCAAACTTTTGACTAGTTCTGTATTAGGTGTAAGGGGTACGTTTTTTTTATTTGGCATTTTTTATGATTATACCGATAACATGTAGAACACACCTAGATCCCCTATCAAATCAACCCCCCCCAAATATGAAGATATTATTAAACAAAAAGTAAAACAATTATGATACAAATTCTACTTTGGATTGGTTTATGGAGTTGTGAAATTAGCTGGGTCCATGTCTTCTACAAAGTACAGGAAAGCTTGCCAGATAATATAAAATGTAATTGCAGATCTCCTAATGGAGTAGCATGTTTTCTCTAGCTTGAGATGTTGCATAACTTCCATTATCCAGTGGTTAAAAGTAGGAGGAAACTGATCCTTCCACTTAAATAGTAGAATACATCTAGCTGTCATCTAAATGTCAGTATGTTGGCCATAGAACTGTTTAGAGGGGCCTCCAGTGGTGCCACTGCATAGAACTGTTTAGAGGGGCCTCCAGTGGTGCCACTGCATAGAACTGTTTAGAGGGGCCTCCAGTGGTGCCACTGCATAGAACTGTTTAGAGGGGCCTCCAGTGGTGCCACTGCATAGATCTGTTTAGAGGGGCCTCCAGTGGTGCCACTGCATAGATCTGTTTAGAGGGGCCTCCAGTGGTGCCACTGCATAGAACTGTTTAGAGGGGCCTCCAGTGGTGCCACTGCATAGCACTGTTTAGAGGGGCCTCCAGTGGTGCCACTGCATAGATCTGTTTAGAGGGGCCTCCAGTGGTGCCACTGCATAGAACTGTTTAGAGGGGCCTCCAGTGGTGCCACTGCATAGATCTGTTTAGAGGGGCCTCCAGTGGTGCCACTGCATAGAACTGTTTAGATGGGCCTCCAGTGGTGCCACTGCATAGAACTGTTTAGAGGGGGCTCCAGTGGTGCCACTGCATAGAACTCTTTAGAGGGGCCTCCAGTGGTGCCACTGCATAGAACTGTTTAGAGGGGCCTCCAGTGGTGCCACTGCATAGAACTGTTTAGAGGGGCCTCCAGTGGTGCCACTGCATAGAACTCTTTAGAGGGGCCTCCAGTGGTGCCACTGCATAGAACTGTTTTTTTTAACCAGGCAAGTCAGTCAAGAACAAATTCTTATTTACAATGACGGCCTAGGAACAGTGGATTCGATCTAGCAACCGATCTAGCAACCTTTCAGTTACTGACCCAATGCTCTAACCACTAGGCTATCTGCCGCCCCATAAAGAGGGGCCTCCTGTGGTGTCACTCCATAGAACTGTTTAGAGGGGCCTCCAGTGGTGCCACTCTGAATAATGCAACAAAGGCAGAATGATAACCAGAAATCTGTCAATTTTGAGCATGTCCAAAACATGTGTAATAAAATAGCAAGAGCCTGCTTACATTGGTCACAAGTAGGATCAGGGACATTAGGATTTTGAATGGGAATCATTTTTTGATCCCCAAAAAGTCACGAAAATGTACACATTTGTGTGAATGTCTGTGCATGCATGCATGCTAGATAGTCCTGTCATCAGCCATGGATAATGGCATTTGTCTGTCTACAAGGCACCACGGCCAGGTTAGGACAAACAACCAAGTCATAGCTGGCCACAGTATCCCTCCATTTGACAGAGAGGCCTCCCCATGTGTGTTAAATGAGACAGTGAAAAATAATCCATATGATGGGATACAAAATGCTGTCCTCTGCATGCTGACACTTGCCTTGCACAATACTTTGAGAAGAGGGCAATAGGCTCATGTTCTTTGGTGGATTTCTGAGTCATTTGTTTGGACAGCCTTGACTGTTAAATCGGCTTACCAAGCTTGTCAGTCAGCAAAATAAACACCATTCTGTGCTAATATCTGCTAGCTTTGCTTTGGACTAGGCCTGCACTGACACTGCACTTTTCTCAGTAGGCCAGAAGGAGGAGATTTGGAAAAGTGTTCATTCAGACGTACTTAGGGGAAATATCGAGTCTAATTGCAATTGATTAAAATAGAAGACCGAAAAATGTTATTAGTTTACAGTTAACACTAGAATGGCTGGGCCTCAACGAGTACCAATAGACACTCTTGGGGTATTTATTTTCACAGTCTATTAAATCGATTTAATATATCCATTAATAGTTGTTTAAGAAACATTATGGTACTAAGAAAATGTATTTCAAAAGAACAGAATAGCATATTTTGAGTTGAAAAATGTTAATAGTCTGTTCTTAGTGGTAATTTTTCCAACAATTGTTTACAGACAGATTATTTCACGTATAATTCACGGTATCACAATTCCAGTGGGTCAGAAGTTGATACAAACTAAGTTGACTGTGCCTTTAAACAGCTTGGGAAATTCCAGAAAATGATGTCATGGCTTTAGAAGCTTCTGATAGGATAGTTGACATCATTTGAGTCAGTTGGAGGTGTATCTGTGGATGTATTTCAAGGCCTACCTTCACACTCAGTGCCTCTTTGCTTGACATCATGGGAAAATCAAAAGAAATCAGCCAGGACCTCAGAAAAATAATTGTAAAAGTCTGGTTCATCCTTGGGAGCAATTTCCAAACAGCTGAAGGTACCACGTTCATCTGTACAAACAATAGTACACAAGTATGAACACCATGGTACCACGCAGCCATCATACCGCTCAGGAAGGAGACGCGTTCTGTCTCCTATAGACAAACGTACTTTGGTGAGAAAAGTGCAAATCAATCCCAGAACAACAGCAAAGGACCCTGTGAAGATGCTGGAGGAAATCAGTACAAAAGTATCTATATCCACAGTAAAACGAGTCCTATATCGACATGACCTGAAAGGCTGCTCAGCAAGGAAGAAGCCACTGCTCCAAAACTACCATAAAAAGCCAGACTACGGTTTGCAACTGCACATGGAGACAAATATCGTACTTTTTGGAGAAATGTCCTCTGGTCTGATGAAACAAAAATAGAACAGTTTGGCCATAATGACTATCGTTATGTTTGGAGGAATAAGGGGGAGGCTTGCACGCCGAAGAACACCATCCCAACCGTGAAGCACGGGGGTGGCAGCATCATGTTGTGGGGCTGCTTTGCTGCAGGAGGGTCTTGTGCACTTCACAGGGCAATAAATTGCAATGTCCCTACTGTGAGACGCCTAAAAAAGCGCTACAGGGAGACAGGGCGGACATCTGATCGTCCTCGCAGTGGCAGACCACGTGTAACACCTGCACAGGATCAGTACATCCGAACATCACACCTGCGGGACAGGTACAGGATGGCAACAACAACTGCCCGAGTTACACCAAGAACGCACAATCCTGTCACGTTCTGACCTTAATTTCCTTTGTTTTGTATTTATTTAGTATGGTCAGGGCGTGAGTTGGGTGGGTTGTCTATGTTTGTTTTTCTAGGTTTTGGGAATTTCTATGTTTCGGCCTAGTATGGTTCTCAATCAGAGGCAGGTGTCATTAGTTGTCTCTGATTGAGAATCATACTTAGGTAGCCTGGGTTTCACTGTGTGTTTGTGGGTGATTGTTTCCGTGTCTGTGTTTGTTCGCCACACGGTACTGTTTCGGTTTTGTTCACGTTTATTGTTTTGTATTCATTGAGTGTTCAGTTCATGTTTTTAAATAAACAACCATGGACACTTACCACGCCGCATCTTGGTCCGATCCTTGCTACACCTCCTCTTCAGACGAAGAGGAGGAAAACCTTTACAAATCCCTCCATCAATGCTCAGACTCTCCGCAATAGGCTGAGAGAGGCTGGACTGAGGGCTTGTAGGCCTGTTGTAAGGCAGGTGCTCACCAGACATCACTGGCAACAACTTCACCTATGGACACAAACCCATCGTCGCTGGACCAGACAGGACTGGCAATAAGTGCTCTTCACTGACGAGTTGTGGTTTTGTCTCACCAGGGGTGATGGTCGGATTCGTGTTTATCGTCAAAGGAATGAGCGTTACACCGAGAGTGGGGTATCATCTCACAGCAAGAACTAGCAAATCTGGTGCAGTCCACAAGGAGATGCACTGTAGTACTTAATGCAGCTGGTGGCCACACCAGATACCGATTGTTACTTTTGATTTAACCCCCCCCCCTTCTTTCAGGGACACATTATTCCATTTCTGTTAGTCGCATGTCTGTGGAACTTGTTCAGTTTGTGTCTCAGTTGTTGAATCTTGTTATGTTCACACAAATATTTACACATGTTAAGTTTGCTGAAAATAAACGCAGTTGACAGTGAGAGGACTTTTATTTTTTTAATGAGTTTATATATTATAGTAAGAATATAGGTAATGGAATATAATAGAATAAAAATAAAGGATATTTTCCCTAAACAAACTTTGATCTCACTTTATTTGGATAGATGCCCTACAGATGCCCTCATACTATCGACAAAGTATCTGTTTGCTAAGGTTACAGTTAGGGTTAGGTTTAGAATAATGGTAAGGGTTAAGTTTAGGGTTAAAATCAGGTTTAGGGTTAGGGTTATGGTTAGGCTTAGTAGATAGTTGAAATGCTACTGAGCTTCTACAGATGGACTTTCAAATTAAAATGTTACCCAAACTGTTGCGGAGTGTCACGACTGCTCACATGTGGAATGTGTGGAACAGCGATTGTTCTACCAAAAAGTGATATTTTGAGACAGAACCCATTTTTGGCAAATGTAAGTGTCCTAGAAAGCTAGAATCTGCTCTTTCTGATAATGTATAGAAATCAAAACATCTGACCTGGAGGAACCTCTCTAGAAGGATTTGGAAAATGTTCTAAATTTAAAAATGTAAAAGCATGTGCTCTGTTCCCTGTACACATGCTGCGCTGTTCATCAGTCTCTTCATTTACTATTTGTCTGGTGAAGGAAGGTGTTATTTTGTGAAATCAAATTTCAAGCTATTTCAGTGTATTAACTAGCATTCATTTGGAAAAGTCAAGGAATGAGGGTGACATCACTTCAAAAATGACAGAGGTATTACATTTTCTTATTCACATGATGTTCAAAAGACAGAAAGTATTCAGACCACTTTACTTTCTCCACATTTTGTTACATTAAAGCCTTGTTTTAAAATTGATTATATAAAAATTCCTCCTCAATCTACACACAATACCCCATAATGACAAAGCAAAAACAGGTTTTTAGAAAAGTTTGCAAATGTATTACAAATAAAAAACAGAAACACTTTATTTACATAAGTATTCAGACAATTTGCTATGAAACTCGAACTTAAGATCAGGTGCCTCCTGTTTCCATTGATCATACCTTTTCTACAACTTGATTGGAGGGCACCTGTGGTAAATTCAATTGATTGGATATGATTTGGAAAGGCACACACCTGTCTATATAAGGTCCCACAGTTGACAGTGCATGTCAGAGCAAAAACCAAGCCATGATGTTGAAGGAATTGTCCTTGGAGCGCTGAGACAGGATTGTGTCGAGGCAGAGATCTGGGGAATGGTACCAAAAAATGTCTGCAGCATTGAAGGTCCCCAAGAACACAGTAGCCTCCATCATTCTTAAATGGAAGACGTTTGAAACCATCAAGACTCTTCCTAGAGCTTGCCGCCTGGCCAAACTGAGCAATTGGGGGAGAAGGGCCCTGGTCAGGGAGGTGACCAAGAACCCGATGGTCACTCTGACCGAGCTCCAGAGTTCCTCTGTGGAGATGGGAGAACCTTCCTGAAGGACAACCATCTCTGCAGCACTCCACCAATCAGGCGTTTACAGTAGAGTGGCCAGGCGGAAGCCACTCCTCAGTAAAAGGCACATGACAGCCCTCTTGGAGTTTGCCGAAAGTCTAAAGGACTCTCAGACCATGAGAAACAAGATTCTCTGGTCTGATGAAACCAAGATTGAACTCTTTGTCCTGCATGCCAAGCGTCATGTCTAGAGGAACACTAGCACCATCCCTACGGGGAAGCATGGTGGTGGCAGGATCATGCTGTCAGGATGTTTTTCAGTGGCAGGGACTGGGAGATTAGTCAGGATTGAGGGAAAGATTAACAGAGCAAAGTAGAGAGATCCTTGATGAAAACCTGCTCCAAAGCGCTCAGGAGCTCAGACCGGGGTGATGGTTCACCTTCCAACAGGACAACGACCCCAAGCACACAGCCAAGACAACGCAGGAGTGGCTTCGGGACAAGTCTCTAAATCTCTTTGAGTTGCCCAGTCAGAACTCAGACTTGAACCTGATTGAACATCTCTGTAGAGACCTGAAAATAGCCGTGCAGCGATGCCCCTCATCCAACTTGACGGAGCTTGAGAGGATTTGCAGAGAAGAATGGGATAAACTTCCCAAATACAGGTGTGCCAAGCTTGTAGCATTATACCCAAGGCAACTCAAGGCTGTAATCACTGCCAAAGGTGCTTCAAGAAAGTACCGAGTAAAGGGTCTGAATACTTATGTAAATGTCATATTTCAGTTTTTTATTGTATTCATAATTTTGCTAAAATTTCGAAACTCTTTTTCTTTGTCATCATGGGGTGTTTTGTGTAGATTGGTGAGGGGGAAAAAAACAATTTCATCCATTTCATAATGAGTCTGTAATGTGAAAAAAGTCAAGGGGTCTGAATACTTTACGAATGCACAAATTGTGGTTCTTTAAAATAAAAAAATATTTAACTAGGCAAGTCAATTAATATGGTCTTTATTCTTTCAGTGAATTATGGAATCGTTCCGTATTTTATCCAACGGGTGGCATCCATAAGTCTAAATATTGCTGTTACATTGCACAACCTTCAATGTTATGTCACAATTATGTACAATTCTGGCAAAATAATTACGGTCTTTGTTAGGAAGAAATGGTCCTCGCACAGTTCGCAAAGATCCAGGCAGCCCAAACTGCTGCATATACCCTGACTCTGCTTGCACAGAACGCAATTTCCCTAGTTAAAAGAAATTCATGTTAGCAGGCAATATTAACTAAATATTCAGGTTTAAAATATATATACTTGTGTATTGATTTTAAGAAAGGCATTGATGTTTATGGTTAGGTACACATTGGTGCAACGACAGTGCTTTTGTCGCGAATGCGCTTGTTAAATCATCACACATTTGGCAAAGTAGGCTGTGATTCGATGATGAATTAACAGGCACCGCATCGATTATATGCAACGCAGGACAAGCTAGATAAACTAGTAATATCATCAACCATGTGTAGTTAACTAGTGATTATGTTAAGATTGATTGTTTTTTATAAGATACGTTTAATGCTAGCTAGCACCTTACCGTGGCTCCTTGCTGCACTCGCATAACAGGTAGTCAGCCTGCCACGCAGTCTCCTCGTGGAGTGCAATGTAATTGGCCATAATCGGTGTCCAAAAATACTGATTACCGATTGTTATGAAAACTTGAAATCTGCCCTTATTAATCGGCCATTCTGATTAATCGGTCGACCTCTAGCAACGACAGTGGAGGGCAAGTTTTGCCACTCCAAATGAGCATGCCAATAACAGTTCCCCTATTACCACAATTAGCTAAAGAGATGGTAAGTTTTTGTAAAGTGAGACAGACTGAATGGCATTAACTCTGGTGCCTGAAGTCTCAAAAGACCAAAAATACCTTTTTTTCCCTTTCACCTTTATTTAACCAGGTAGGCTAGTTGAGAACACCTTTATTTAACCAGGTAGGCTAGTTGAGAACACCTTTATTTAACCAGGTAGGCTAGTTGAGAACAAGTTCTCATTTACAACTGCGACCTGGCCAAGATAAAGCAAAGCAGTTCGACACATACAACAACACAGAGTTACACATGGAATAAACAAATATACAATCAATAATACAGTTGAAAAATATATATATACAGCATGTGCAAATGAGGTAGGATAAGAAAGGTAAGGCAATAAATAGGCCATGGTGGAAAAGTAATTACAATATAGCAATTAAACACTGGAATGGTAGGATGTGCAGAAGATGAATGTGCAAGTTGAGATACTGGGGTGCAAAGGAGCAAGATAAATAAATAAATACAGTATGGAGATGAGGTATATTGGATGGGCTATTTACAGATGAGCTATGTACAGGTTCAGTGATCTGTGAGCTGCTCTGACAGCTGGTGCTTAAAGCTAGTGAGGGAGGTAAGAGTCTCCAGCTTCAGAGATTTTGCAGTTTGTTCCAGTCATTGGCAGCAGAGAACTAGAAGGAGAAGCGGCCAAAGGAAGAATTGGCTTTGGGGGTGACCAGTGAGAAATACCTGCTGGAGCGCGTGTTACGGGTGGGTGCTGCTATGGTGGACAGTGAGCTGAGACAAGGCGGGGATTTACCTAGCAGAGACTTGTAGATGACCCGGAGCCAGTGGGTTTGGCGACGAGTATGAAGGGAGGGCCAGCCAAAGAGATCATAGAGGTCGCAGTGGTGGGTAGTACATGTGGCTTTGGTGACAAAACGGATGGCACTGTGATAGACTGCATCCAATTTGTTGAGTAGAGTGTTGGAGTTGTTTTGTAAATGACATCGCTGAAGTCGTGGATCGATACGATGGTCAGTTCTACGACGGTATGTTTGGCAGCATGAGTGAGAGGCTTTGTTTGCGAAATAGAAAGCTGATTCTAGATTTAATTTTGGATTGGGGATGTTTAATGTGAGTCTGGAAGGAGAGTTTACAGTCTAACCAGTCACCTAGGTATTTGTAGTTGTCCACATATTCAAAGTCAGAACCATCCAGAGTAGTGATGCTGGACGGGCGGCCAGGTGCAGGCAGCGATCGGTTGAAGAGCATGCATTTAGTTTTACTTGCATTTAAGAGCAGTTGGAGGCCACGGAAAAATAGTTGTATGACATAGAAGCTCATCTGGAGGTTAGTTAACACAGTGTCCAACGAAGGGACAGAGGTATACATAATGGTGTTGTCTGCGTAGAGATGGATCCAAGAATCACTAGCAGCGAGAGCAACATCATTGATGTATACAGAGAAGAGAGTCGGCCCAAGAATCTAACCCTGTGGCACCCCCGTAGAGACTGCCAGAGGTCCGGACAACAGGCCCTCCGATTTGACATACTGAACTCTATCGGAGAAGTAGTTGGTGAACCAAGCGAGGCAATCATTTGAGAAACAAAGGCTGTTGAGTCTGCCAATAAGAATGTTGTGATTGACAGAGTCGAAAGCCTTAGCCAGGTCGATGAATACGGCTGCACAGTAATGTCTCTTATCGATGGCGGTTATGATATCGTTTAGGACCTTGAGCGTGGCTGAGGTGCACCCATGACCAGCTCTGAAACCAGATTGCATAGCGGAGAAGGTACGGTGAGATTCTAAATGGTCGGTAATCTGTTTGTTAACTTGGCTTTCAAAGACCTTAGAAAGGCATGGTAGAATAGATATAGGTCTGTAGCAGTTTGGGTCTAGAGTGTCTCCCCCTTTGAAGAGGGGGATGAACGCAGCAGCTTTCCAATCGATGGGAATCGCAGACGATACGAAAGAGAGGTTGAACAGTCTAGTAATAGGGGTTGCAATAATTTCAGCAGATCATGTTAGAAAGAGAGGGTCCAGATTGTCTAGCCCGTCTGATTTGTAGGGGTCCAGATTTTGCAGCTGTTTCCTAGCCTCAGTGCAGTGGGCAGCTGGGAGGAGGTGCTCTTATTCTCCATTGACTTTACAGTGTCCCAGAACCTTTTTGAGATTGTACTACAGGATGCACATTTCTGTTTGAAAAAGCTAGCCTTAGCTTTCCTAACTGCCTGTGTATATTGGTTCCTAAATTCCCTAAAAAGTTGCATATCACGGGGGCTATTCGATGCTAATGCAGAACGTCACAGGATGTTTTTGTGCTGGTCAAGTAAAGAAAGGTCTGGAGTGAATCAAGGGCTATATATATTCCTAGTTCAACATTTTTTGAATGGAGCATCCTTAATGCTACCCACACATTTCCTGGTACAATTTTCTCATTTATAGGAATAATGTGTGGGCTGTATTAGAGGCCTCACAGGACCACTGAATAAAACACTACTATCTTTCATTTAAACACAATATTAACACAATTATTAGAATTGTTTGTTTTCACACCAGGGGCGGCAGGTAGCCTAGTGGTTAGAGCGTTGGGCCAGTAACCAAAAGGTTGCTAGATTGAATCCCCGAGCTGACATGGTAAAAATCTGTCGTTCTGCCCCTAAACAAGGCAGTTAACCCACTGTTCCTAGACCGGCATTGTAATTAAGAATTTGTTCTTAATGACCTGTGTGTTATTATATTATAATTAAGTCTATGATTTGATATTTGATAGAGCAGTCTGACTGAGCGGTGGTAGGCAGCAGCAGGCTCGTAAGCATTCATTCAAACAGCACTTTCCTGCATTTGCCAGCAGCTCTTTGCTGTGATTCAAGCATTGCACTGTTTATGACTTCAAGACTCCCGAGATTAGGCTGGCAATACTATAGTGCCAATAAGAACATCCAATAGTCAAAGGTATATGAAATACAAATGGTATAGAGAGAAATAGTCCTATAATTCCTATAATAACTACAACCTAAAACTTCTTACCTGGGAATATTGAAGACTCACGTTGAAAGGAACCACCAGCTTTCATGTTCTGAGCAAGGAACTTAATTAAACGTTAGACTTTTTTTGCATGGCAAATTTGCACTTTTATTTTCTTCTCCAACACTTTGTTTTTGCATTATTTAATCCAAATTGAACATGTTTCATTATTTATTTGAGACTAAATAGATTTTCTTGATGTATTATATTAAGTGTTCATTCAGTATTGTTGTAATTGTCATTATTACAAATATTTATATAAAAATCGTCCGATTAATCGGTATCGACTTTTTTTGGTTCTCCAATAATCTGTATCGGTATTGGCTTTGAAAAATCATAATCGGTCGACCTCTAGTCGTTGCAAATGACTGCTAAATATAAATACACACATGCATGAAGCCTGCACTCTACCACACACACAGCATGTCAGTCACCCAGTGTGTTGTTTGGGACTGTGTTTGTAGTAGGTCATGTTCTCAACACCATTGTGAGTGTGGAGGCTGACTCTTGCCGACCTGCTCCAGTGCTCAACTGTGTTGTGACGTTACGCTTCAAAGAGCCAGAGCAAGGCTGGCACTTATCAGCATGCAGCTGGCACAGCAGGCACGGCACACTCATGTACACACACACACATGCGCACATATATATATATATATATATATATATATATATATACACACACACACGTGCTCACATACATGCCTCTTTTATATACAAATGCCTTTTGAAATTCTTCAGCTGACAAGCAACAACAACACATTATCTTTACCAGCCTTTAGCCCGCTCTGCCATTATGATTCAGACAAACTGGGGGAAATAAAACCAATTCTGTTGATTTTCACAAAGGAGTTGACTTCACTTCCTAAGTAATGGAATATTGCTGTATAATGTCTCTCAGTGCACCATTTTTCAAAAAACAATTGGATCTTAAAACTTGAGGTCGATCGATTATGATTTTTCAACGCCAATACCGATTATTGGAGGACCAAAAAAAGCTGTGCCGATTGTAAGGAAAATATTTATCATGATGACAATTACAACAATACTGAATGAACAATGAGCACTTTTATTTTAACTTAATATAATACATAAATATAATCTATTTAGTCTCAAATAAATAATGGAACATGTTCAATTTGGTTTAAGTGTTGGAGAAGAAAGGAAAAGTGCAATATGTGCCATGTAAAAAAGCTAACGTTTATGTTCCTTGCTCAGAACACGAGAACATATGAAAGCTGATGGTTCAATATTCCTAGTTCTTCAACATTCCCAGTTAAGAAGTTTTAGGTTGTAGTTATTATAGAAATCATGACGTGTCGACTATTTCGCATGATACCATTTGTATTTCATATACCTTTTACTATGGGCACTTTAGTATTGCCAGCCTAATCTCGGGAGTTGATAGGCTTGAAGTCATAAACAGCGCTGTATCATGACACAAGGCGAGACCCAGATGCAGACACAGGAAGCAGATGGTTGGAGTCTTACCATGTTTAATCATCCAAAAGGGGTAGGCAAGAGAATAGTAGTGAACAGGCAAATGGTCAAAACCAGATCAGAGTCCAGGAGGTACAGAGTGGCAGAAAAGCCTGTGGTCAAGGCAGGCAGAATGGTCAGGCAGGCGGGTACAGAGTCCAGAACAGGCAAAGGTCAAAACCGGGAGGACTTATAAAAAGAGAATAGCAAAGGCAGGAGTACGGGAAAAACACTGGTTGACTTGGAACATACAAGACGAACTGGCACAGAGAGACAGGAAACACAGGGATAAATACACTGGAGCGACACTTGGAGTGATCAGGGTGTGACACTCTGTGCTTCAAGCACTGCTAAGAGCTTCTGCGAAACGCAGTAAACTGCTGTTTGAATGAATGCTTACGTGCCTGCTGCTGCTTACCACTGCTCAGTCAGACTGCTCTATCAAATCATAGTCTTAATTATAATATAATAAACACAGAAATACGAGCCTTTGGTCATTTATATGGTCAAATCCGGAAACTATAATTTCTAAAACAAAACTTTTTTTATTCTTTCAGTGAAATACAGAACCGTTCTGTATTTTATCGAATTGGTGGCAACCCTAAGTCTAAATATTGCTGTTACATTGCACAACCTTCAATGTTGTATCATAATTATGTACAATTCTGGCAAATTAATTACGGTCTTTGTTAGGAAGAAACACAGTTTACAACGAGCCAGGCAGCCCAAACTGTTGCATATACCCTGACTCTGCTTGCACTGAATGCAAGAGAAGTGACACATTTCCCTAGTTAGTATTGCCTGCTAACATGCATTTATTTTAACTAAATATGCAGGTTTAAAAAATATACTTCTGTGTACTGATTTTAAGAAAGGCATTGATGTTTATCGTTAGGTACATTTGTGAAAAGATTGTGCTTTTTTGCAAATGCGCATTTGTTATATCATCACCTGTTTGGCGAAGTTGAAGTAGGCTGTAAGTCAATGATAAATTAACAGGCACCGCATTGATTATATGCAATGCAGGATAAGCCACAGTTGAAGTCGAAAGTTTGCATACACTTAGGTTGGAATCATTCAAACTCGTTTTTCAACCACTCCACAAATGTCCTGTTTAACAAACTATAGTTTTTGCAAGTCGGTTAGGACATCTACTTTGTTCATGACACAAGTCATTTGTCCAACAATTGTTAACAGACCTATTTCACTTCAAATTCACTGTATCACAGTTCCAGTGGGTCAGAAGTTTACATACACTAGGTTGACTGTTCCATTAAACAGGTTGGAAAATTCCAGAAAATGATGTCATGGCTTTAGAAGCTTCTGATAGGCTGATTGACATCATTTGAGTCAATTGGAGGTGTACCTGTGGATGTATTTCAAGGCCTACCTTCAAACTCAGCACCTCTTTGTTTGACATAATGGGAAAATCAAAAAAAAGAAATCAGCCATCTCAGCCAGTCTACAAAATTTGTAGACCTCCAGAAGTCTGGTTCATTCTCGCCTGAAGGTACCACGTTCATCTGTACAAACAATAGTACGCAAGTATAAACACCATGGGACCACGCAGCCGCTATACCGCTCAGGAAGGAGATGCATTCTGTCTCCTAGAGATGATTGGTGAGAAAAGTGCAAATCAATACCAGAACAACAGCAAAGGACCTTGTGAAGATGCTGGAGGAAACAGATACAAAAGTACATTTACATTACATTTAAGTCATTTAGCAGACGCTCTTATCCAGAGCGACTTACAAATTGGTGCGTTCACCTTAAGACATCCAGTGGAACAGCCACTTTACAATAGTGCATCTAAATCTTTTAAGGGGGGGCGAGAAGGATTACTTTATCCTATCCTAGGTATTCCTGAAAGAGGTGGGGTTTCAGGTGTCTCCGGAAGGTGGTGATTGACTCCGCTGTCCTGGCGTAAAAAAGTGGCAAAAGTATCTATATACACAGTAAAACGAGTCCTATATCGACATGACCTGAAAGGCCGCTCAGCAAGGAAGAAGCCACTGCTCCAAAACCGCCATAAAAAGCCAGACTACGGTTTGCAACTGCACATGGGGACAAGTATCGTACTTTTTGGAGAAATGTCCTCTGGTCTGATGAAACAAAAATAGAACAGTTTGGCCATAATGACCATCATTATATTTGGAGGGAAAAGGGGGAAACTTGCAAGCCGAAGAACACCATCCCAACCGTGAAGCACGGGGGTGGCAGCGTCATGTTGTGGGGGTGCTTTGCTGCAGGAGGTACTAGTGCACTTCACAAAATAGATGGCATCATGAGGTGGGGAAATTATGTGGATATATTGAAGCATCATCTCAAGACATCAGTCAGGAAGTTAAAGATTGATCGCAAATGGACAATGACCCCAAGCATTCTGTGGCAGACCAGGGGGTTGGGTCAAAATGTTTACACAGATCAGACATGGACAGAGTAGGATTAGCTCAGTTTCAAAGGTGTTTATTAAAATAAAAGTCCAAAAGAATAGAATAGGTTTCCCCCAAGAGACCCTCTCCGGGATACCGTCTTCTGGGCTCCGGGTCTTGCTGTATCCTGTGGGGATCAAAAACTGAACTCCCTCCTGTTACCGTCCCCAACTATACGGGAGTCCTCCCCCCCTTGTCTCTCCCCTGTGTGCTTTATGGGACTTGTACAGCTTGTGAGCAATCAGCCCTTGATTACTCACAAATCCCCAATCAGCCCCAATTAGTCCTGGCCGGAGAGCCCGTCGAGACCTAGAATACTCTGTCTGTCACCAGGCCTCAATGAGTCTCCCCCTGGTGGCTGACCTGCTGTACGCCACAATACTTCCAAAGTTGTGGCAAAATGGCTTAAGGACAACGAGGTCTAGGTATTGGAGTGGCCATCACAAAGCCCTGACCTCAATCCTATAGAAAATGTGTGGACAGAACTGAAAAAGCATGTGCGAGCAAGAAGGCCTACATACCTGACTCAGTTACAAGGTGTATGTCATCAACCATGTGTAGTTAACTAGTGATTATGTGAAGATTGATTGTTTTTTATAAGATAAGTTTAATGCTAGCTAGCAACTTACCTTGGCTCCTTGCAGCCACAAGGTTATTTTGACGCTGCACTTTCCTCGTGGATTGCAATTTAATCGGCCATAATCGGCGTCCAAATAGGCCGATTACCGATTTGTTATGAAAACTTGAAATCGGCCATGCCGATTAATCGGTCGACCTCTACTTAAAACCCTAAATGTTTTGGTGATCAGCTCCCCTCGATGTCTCCATCCCCATTCCTCTCCATCTCTCTCTACAGTATGTGTCTTAAGTATTACCTTTCATTTAGAAAGTTCTCTTTTCAGTCCCTGAAGCATGCTGCAACACAGGGGTCTGTAATAGTATTGCATCATTTTAATAGTGATGCACTTTGTATTTTAGCTTCAACTTTTACTGGTTTAGTATACAGTATCTTGCAGGGTTGGTGTAAACAGCCATTTGGGAAAAATGATTTAAGAGTGTGGATTCATTTTGTTCGCCAAGGGTTGGGGTCAAGTTATTGTCAAATCCATGTCACATTTTTAATAGAAAGTGGGAATGATTGTATTCATATCATCATTATTTCCTGAATGAATAACATTGAATTGGCTTCAACTTTCAACCGTAGCCTGTAAAGGAGGCTAACAAATACAGCTCACTGACGTTGTTGTTCGAAGTCACATTGGGACACAACTCAACACCTGTGAGTCTGCCCTTGGCATTTGATAATAGCACCTTATTAGTATTCAGCCAGTGGATTGGTGTGTAAAAATACACTAATGAAATTTTGAAAATGTAAGGTGTAGGTTAATGGATTAGGCTTATTCCCTGTGCAAATCTTGCAGCATGACTGAATTTCCTGTGCTGTGGCTGCCTAATATAATAAGGCATGTCCTCTTAATAGAAGGTACTGTATGGAGCTTGGATTCAAAAGGTCCCTTCTTAAAGTCCCAATGCAGTCAAAAACAACAATAAAGAGCAGGTAAATTGCAAAACCACAGAGAGGAGATACTAACTTTCCATGTGTAATTTACTGAAGCCACGTCAGTCTGAATGTGTTGTCTTATGGATCTGAAAGTACAATGTATATCCCTCCATATTTTTAATACCCAAATATCCAGTCAATCAGTCAGTCTCAGGATAAACTGGTGCAGGATAATAAGACAATTCCTGAACCAAGTTAAGGCGCTGAATAAATCAGTTCTACTTTGATATAAAGCCCCTTTAGGCTTATTTAACACTGATCTAACATAGTCATAAACTATGTAGAATTATCACCTTCACAAACACTGCTTAATACATAAATACTGAACAAAATACAGGTGTCGGCTTGTGTCAACAACACCAGGCACAGAAAGATTATGCAGTAACATATCCACTTCTGTATGTATGCAACATTTATGAATGTCCATGCAATGCTTATGAGTGTGGTTCTTATGATAACCCACAGTGGTTTTGAATGTTTTACGCAGTGCTAACTGTACATAGGGCTTTCAGACTCATGTACTGCAATATACGAATTTGTGTCGAGAGACCTTACCAGTGACCTATGACCTGAATAATATACTCATATACACTCATATACTCTGTCCTCTGGCCTTCAGACCCACTGTGTTCACTCAACACATTATCTTATGCAATACAGGCTGCAGAGAGAAAGAGAGAGAATGAGGGAGAGATAAAGCCCCTTGAATTGAAGGGGCATGGTAACATTCTCCCCTGTGGCACACAGCGTGGTTTGCACTCCTCTGCCATGTCTCTTCAACGTCACTCTGAGTTTGGCCCCGGGGCCTGGCACCCGCTGACACCTCTGTGTGACGCTCTGCACACTGGCATGTCATTCACACTCTCTCACGCTGACACATTGGAGAGAGTCTCTTTCTCTCCTTGTTTTTCTTTCTAATTTTCTGTCTCTTTTGCTCTCTTACCGTCTCCTCTCTCTGCCTGTGCCTCTTTTTCAGTTTCTCTCTCTCTCTCTCTCTCTCTCTCTCTCTCTCTCTCTCTCTCTCCCTCCTCATTGTCCTGTTCATCTTATCTAAATATGGAATCAGCCCCCCTTGTCCCTCCTCTGTATAGTTGAATCCTAGAATACACCGACTTCTTTGGCTCACACTAATTTAAGTTCCTTGTTAGCCACGTCCCTCTCTGGATTGACTTGTTGTTGTCCCTTTGTAGTTCAGTTTTGGGGGTGGTTGCAGAATTCGGTCTTGTTCATACACACACACAGACACACCACACACACACACATGCAAGCACACAGACAAACACACACACATCCTTTGGGATTTCACAGTCGCTAACACCCTCGGGCCAAGCTGCTTTTGAGTGCGACTGCAACCAGTCAACTCTGGCCGCTCTGCGCTGAGTGTGGTCTCAGTAGGAAAGCAGCATGTTAGCGTAGCGTGTCACAGCCTCAATTAAGTCAACTCAAATTGTGTTTGTCCCAGGTTTCGTAAATAACAGGTGTCGACTAAAACTGAAGCGCTTAATTATGGGCCGTTCCCAACAATGCAGAGAGAAGAACATTTTTAGAAATAATAGAAAAGTAAAACGCATAATAATAAAAGTAATAGTAAATACACAATGGGTACCAATAACTTGGCTGTATACATGGGGTACCAGTACTGAGTCCATGTAGAGGGGTATGAGGTCATTAAGGTAGATACACTACATGACTAAAAGTATGTGGATACCTCCTTGTTGAACATCTCATTATTCACCGGCATTAATATGGAGTTGGTCCCCCCTTTGCTGCTATAAACAGCCTTCACTCTTCTGGGAAGGCTCTCCACTAGATGTTGGAACATTGTTGCGGGGACTTGCTTCCATTAAGCCGCAAGATCGTTAGTGAGGTCAGGCAGTGATTTTGGGCTATTAGGCCTGGCTCGGCGTTAAAATTCATCCCAAAGGTGTTCGATGGGTTTAAGGTCAGAGTTCTGTGCAGGCCAGTCAAGTTCCTCCAAACCAATCTCGACCAACCATTTCTGTATGGACCTCGCTTTGTGTACAGGGGGAAATGTCAAGCTGGAACAGGAAAGGGCCTTACCCAAACTGTCGCCACAAAGTTGTAAGCACAGAACAGGAAAGGTCTTACCCAAACTGTTGCCACAAAGTTGTAAGCACAGAACAGGAAAGGGCCTTACCCAAACTGTCGCCACAAAGTTGTAAGCACAGAACAGGAAAGGGCCTTACCCAAACTGTTGCCACAAAGTTGTAAGCACAGAACAGGAAAGGTCCTTACCCAAACTGTTGCCACAAAGTTGTAAGCACAGAATCGTCTGTAATATAATTGTATGCTGTAATGTTACGATTTCACTTCACTGGAGCTGTAATGTTGTAATGTTACGATTTCGCTTCACTGGAGCTAAGGGGCCTAGCCCGAACCATGAAAAACAGCCCCACACCATTATTCCTCCTACACAAACTTTACAGTTGCGACTATGCATTGGAGCAGGTAGCGTTCTCCTGCCATCTGACAAATCTAGATTTGTACGTCGGCTGCCAGATGGGGAGGCGTGATTCATCACGCCAGAGAACGCGTTTTCACTTCTCCAGTGTCCAATGGCGGCGAGCTTTACACCACTCCAGCCGATGCATGGCATTGCACATGGTGACTGTGTTGGTGTGACTGTGTTGTGTGTGGACCATGATAGATCCTTAGTCATGTGGACACAGAGGAACTTGAAGCTCCCGACCTGCTCCACTACAGCCCTGTCAATGTGAATGGGGGGCGGACTTAGCTCTTCATTTCGTGTAGTCCATGATCAGCTCCTTTGTCTTACTGACGTTGAGGGAGAGGTTGTTGTCCTGTCACCACACTGCCAGACCTCCTTCCTAAGTGCTGTCTCATCATTGTTGGTGATCAGGCCTACCACTGGCGTGTCATCGTCGGCCACGCAGTCATGTGTGAACAGGGAGTACAGGAGGGGACTAAGCACGCACCCCTTAGGGGCCCCCGTGTTGAGGGTTGGGGTGGTGGATGTATTTTTGTCTAACCTCACCACCTGGGGGCAGCCCGTCAGGAAGTCCAGGATCCAGTTATTTGCAGAGAGAGGTGTTCAGCCCCAGGGTTCTTAGCTTAGTGGTGAGCTTGAAGGCCTCTATGCAGTTGCATGCTGATCTGTAGTCAATGAACAGCATTCTCACATAGGTATTCCTCTTGTCCAGGTGGTAGAGGGCACTGTGGAGTGCAATAGAGAGAGTATCATCTGTGGATCTGTTGTGGCGGTATGCGAATTGGAGTGGTCCGGGGTGTCTGGGATGATGGTGCTGATGTGAGCCCTGACCAGCCTTTCAAAGCATTTCATGGCTACAGATGTGAGTGCTGTGGGGCAATAGCCATTTAGACAGGTTAACTTGGCGTTCTTGGGCACAGGGACAATGATGGTCTGCTGGAGGTATTACAGACTGAGTCAGGGAGAGGTTTAAAATGTCAGTGAAAACTTGCCAGCTGGTCAATGCATGCTCTGAATACGTGTCCTGGTAATCCGTCTGGCCCTGCGGCTTTGTGAATGTTAACCTGTTTAAAGGTTATAGTCACATCAGTTACGGAGAGCATGATCACGCAGTCGTCTGCTACCCTTTAGCTTTAGCTACTGTAGCAGCACTTAGCACTTATCGTAGCAATAGCCTCAATTCACAAAAATCTCACCCAATGTTTGACTTCAGGTCCAGGCAACAGTATATTAACTTCAACCCTGTAAGCCTGTCGCTCTGTTGCTGCACACCTACTACACATTAGTGGCAATGGGCAACAGAGTCATTAGTACACAGTACTGGTGTACACTTAGTGTACAAAACATTAAGAACACCCGCTCTTTCCATGACATAGACTGACAAGGTGAATCCGGGGTGAAAGCTATGATCCCTTATTGATGTCACTTGTTAAATCCACTTTAATCAGTGTAGATGAAGGGGAGGAGACAGGTTAAATTAATTTTAAGCCTTGAGACATGGATTGTGTATGTGTGCCATTCAAACGTTCCAACGCAATATTAGGAAGGTTTTCTTGTGTTTTGTTCACTCAATGTATAGTGTTAGCCCTAACTAGAGAACTAGCGTTACAGACATGCCAACCTTCCCCAACCAGTGTCTTGCTGGATTTCAAGGGGCACATTTTCCACCAGCCCCCAGTGTATTTCCTTCGCTGATATCGTAACTCTAGCAACTCCCAGAGTCATTTAGTCTGTGTTGGCCTTTGCCAAGTCTCTCTCCGTTGTCCCTCTTCAAGCTTCTACAAAGAGAACACTTCATATGGATAGCCTTGATTCATAGTGAGTGTTAAGCGGAGGGTCTGTATTATTAGAAATGTTTTTGAAAGGCTTCGACAGCAAAAGCCCAGGTGTGGATTGGAACTGTGATTTATTCATCTTTGCATGCTTACTGATGTGATACTGGAATTTGTTCAATGTCAGGACATAATGTCCATGCTTTGCAGAAGTACACAGGAAGTTATGTTGTCTCAACTGAAATTCTTACAGATTCCTGCACATGGTGTATCAAAATTACCATTGACCTTCTGTCTCTCAAGACATTGTTTCCTGAAATACAGATTGTTTTCTAAGCCACCTGATATTCACTTTTAGATTATATAGGTTTCTAAAATGTGAGACACTTTCATCTCTCACTTCTTCAGTTTATCTCCCTGACAGTCAAATGATTATTGCATGTTGTCTAGCAGGGATAGTGATATTCTATTAGGTATTTGTAATTCTATTTGATATTCTAAATTCTATTATTGTACTGTTCTCATATGCTTACTGTATGTGTCTCATGAATAAAGCCAGTTGTTGTAAAGAAGATGCCTATATCTTTCCCCCCAGTGCAAATGCCTCACACGGACCTTCATGTTCAATATGGGAAATGGAGGCTGTCTCCTCTTTGGTTCCTCTCATGAAATCACTTTTATATGGAAGAGCCGTGCTATTAAAACACAAGAACAAACCCCTGGAGTAAAAGTCTGACTCTGTTTTGACGTTTGTTCTCACCTGAAGGCTTGCTTTATTATTGATGCTTTAAAATGCATGGGGGTCAGGGAAGACAAGAAGGAGTAATGAAATGACAGCGTTGACGCGGTGGTTTAAACGGCCTTGGGTTGCCAATATGGTTTACAGCTGGGAGACGCTTCTTTATCTTTCACTTCCTCTACTGCGGAAGTTTCTGTAACCCTTACACCGAATGGAGTTTAGTGTATATAATAGAATACGACTCCCACACCTTGTGATTTGATCGTTACTTTTCCCCTCAAAGCTTTCACAAGGGAGGCTTTTTATCTGTTGACATGATTGACTGTAGGCTGAAGTGAAACTAGTCTTGAAGCAACACGAGACACACGTACACGCTCGCTGACAGTATTACGAAAGCACACACAGTAAGATGGCATTATCAACTTAAATCATCTCATGCTGACACTCTGCCAAGCTAGCATTCAGCGCTATTCATTGCAACCGCTACTTCTATAGAGACCTGTGACAAGCTTATCTGTCATAGATGTGGATGAGAATGCATTCTTTATGTGTAATAGTCAGCCGTGGCTGTTAGCTGTTATTAGCCATTGTCTCGCCTATCATGGAAATAACAGCTCATGCTATCTCATGCTATTCACGGCACAATAGAGGAAGTGTTAAATATCAAGGACATTGTTGTGATCTTTTTTTATCTTGACAACCTGAAGACACAGACGTAATGTTCACTTGAAGTTGTCAGGCTAAGATAAAGTGTTAATTGCTATTGTAGAATCATTGAATGTTTGAATATAGTCTCCTTTAGTGCCGTTTTCGAATATGCCATATTCAACAATGTGTTTGCTAAATGTGGTGGTAAGGCGCAGAGTGTCAGAGAATTGGATTTTGTTACAATGGTTTTTTTCAATGGAAGTTGTCAGTGGTAATGTGTCCAGGGATATTTAGTCATATTGGATGTCATCTCTTTCTCCAGGTTTGCTCCTGTCAGTGAGCTGGCCCCAGTAGGCACACCAGTGGGCAGCATCCTGGCAGCCGCCATGAACCAGACAATCTTCTACTCCATCGTGGGAGGAAACGAAGGCGGTAAGTGCAGAAATGTACCCTCCAGTGCCATAGATAGAACAAACATTTGCCAAAATAGGAAAAGGTCACATTTCTGTCTTAAATTCCTGCAATAATATACAATCCATGGAAAATGCAGAGAAATTACCTGAAACAAAAAATTGGCTGCGCTTTACTTGTGGTAAAAGTAACTATTGTTAAAGTAACTATTTTTTTACAACAGTAGAGGTTTTCTTTTATCACAGTCTATTTCCATGTCTATGAAGTCAACGTGCAATAGTCTTCATCAATGTTAATCTGCTGATTAATGCATCGACTTGGGAATGTCCTAAATGAGTGCTTTAAACCTGTGGTTGGCAGTTGGCACACACACAGACACAAAATGAACCTCTTTTTTTATATCCAATGTTGATCCTGTCAGTGAGTGCTGCCAATGTCTTCCTCATGTTGTACTGATTGTTTTTTGGTTGGTTGCAGGTGAGTTCCAAGTGAGTAACCGGACAGGTGTGATCTCCACGGCTAAGCCTCTGGATTATGAGACTGTCACCAGCTACGTGCTCAGGGTTCAAGCTGACTCCATGGTCGTGGTCATGGCCCAACTGCGGGTTCCCTCTAAATGTAAGAGGGGGATATTGAACTGGAGTAGGGGGCTGGGAGGCTACATCAAGTAGCTTTCCAGCTAGATACCGTGGTCCTTGGTTTTGTGGTACTAAGAGGAGTTGACAGCATATTTAATTCTACAATTATTAGTCATTTAGCAGACACTCTTATCCAGAAGAACTAACAGGAGCAATTACCTTCTTCAAAGGCACATCGACAGATTTTTCAGTTACTGTAGTCGGCTCAGGGATTCGAACAAGCAACCTTTTGGTTACTGGCCCAACGCTCTTAACTGCTAGGTTAACTCCTCTCCCCTCAATTTTTCAGATAAACCCTCATTACCTCATAGATCTGTATTTATTGGAATGCAGAGTAGGACACCGTACCGTGTACATTTTCGTAATTTTTAAAAACTTTATTGAGTTCAAATAATCAGAGCAGAACAGGGCTTAATTGTCAGATTGTCAGAGCCCAATTAACATCATTACACACACACACACACACACACACACACACACACACACACACACACACACGCACACACATTATTAATAAAGCAGAGTAATTGATAAGAATTCATTTAACACAGCTCCTCTCCTCTCCACTCCCACCACCCCTTTCCCTAAATGAAAATGTACTCTACGCAGATTCAATAGCCCATTCTGCCATGTGAACCATCCTTTCTCTTAATGCTTTTCTTTTTATGTGTGTGTGCTGAATTTCTCTCTATGCTGTTGTGTTTCTCTACACTTGCAAGCATCTGTTTGTGATTGTGTGTCGTAACTGAAAAGTTACCAATTTCCCACAAGACCACAATGGATAAACCGCGGAGGGAATAAAACCGTTTTTAGAGAGACAGAAAAAGGCAATAGAGAGAGAGCGCGACTGACGTATCCCTCTGTGCCTTCCCTCTGGCTCTCACGGTGGTGTTTGTGCTGTGATTTAATGAACTGTGTTTTTGTTCATCCTATTCCCTTGGATCCTCCTTAGCCCTAGCAGCATGACTTTACATTTCTGTGCTCTCCTGGAAGAAAATAGTCATTGACAGTGCATATTTTTCACCTTAACTGCAGTGTGGGCCAGGGTAAGGTTGTGCTAGGTTTGTACATATTTGTACTGTATAAGTTAAACAGTGACAAATGGGTATGGAGTGTGTATATCCTTACTACAAGCTATTTTCCTTGAGGACAATCTGGCATATGAATGGAAATGGCACAGTAGCTGCAACAGGAGAACATATTTGATTATTTGATTATGAACTGGAACCTGTGTTTTTGTATGGGTGTTTATTTTGTTTGTAATAAAACTCCCCTTTCCTACCAACACTGATCCCCTCTAAACTATAGGGTGTACTGTAGAGGAACGTCAATGAAAGTGGATAAGACAATATGCCTCATGTCTAAAATGTGACTGTGTCCCTCCTCTTTAACTCTGCAGCCAACACAGCCAAGGTGTTTATCGAGGTGCGGGATGAGAACGACCACCCGCCTGTCTTCACCAGAAAGCTCTACATCGGTGGCGTGGCTGAAGACGCCAAGACCTTCTCGTCTGTGCTGAAGATAGTGGTGAGAAAGGCCTTCGCATACTCCTCCTTATATGCTACTGTCTTAACACACGCACATCTACTGAAGATCATGTTGAGAAAGTTGTCTGGCACTCAATTCTCTGACGTACTCTGATTGTACTCTGACGCAAGCCAGTCGAAACTCATCCTTAATGCTACTCACGTCCCTGCAGTCCTTTGGTCGGTCCAAAATCAATGAATGATTAGAGAGATTGTGTCATCACGCACGCACACAAACACAGTACTGTATATATGCGGTCTGATTCCATCCCTATCCTCCCTGTCGGTTCCATTCTGTTCAGTCTTGGTGGCAAAATCCATTCGAGCCACTCTCTGTAGTTCAGTTTCATCTTCCTCTCCATCCTTCTCTCCATTCCTCCCTCCATTCCTCTATTGACTGGTGGGATCTAATATAACGGTGGGATGTAATATAATCACAGTTCACCAATTGGACCGTGGTCAAAGATCAGTCCAGATTATCAGTCTGTTTTACATTGAAGGTGGTATGGCTCTGTAATGTGAACATTCCTTTACGTGTGACTCAGCTGGTAGCACCTTACATACCAAAGAGGGACACATAGTCATTTGAAAAGAATCGGCAGCACGTACATGCTCTGGGATGCAGTATACTGTAGCTCCTGCTGCATAAATCTCTTGCGCTCCACTATCAATATTGTATGATTGTACGGTTTAAGTCATATTGTTTGAGTAGAAGCCACCCTTGAGCTCAGATTTGTGTCATTGCTTTAACCGTAACCATTCCTAACCTGAACCATTTGCAAGTCCTTATTTATCCAAACTGAACAGAGATGTACACATTTCCAAGTCCGTCCACTATTGTGGCATAAAAAAAACTCAGTCCAGTCTTTCATGAGACAAACACTATATTGGATATGAAGCTTTTTCCGTATGCTGTCTGATATAATGAAACTAATACATTATAAAGGCTAGAGAGGGATTTCACATATGACTGATATTAAATCTTAATTTACAATCTATTCCGTGAGCTTAGTTTCATCTGGACATGATGAAGGCAAAAGGAGTTGATGGGAACCTGAGGCTCCGTGACACTCACAGTCACGTTGGGCCCAACAACTGTCAGGGACCTAATATCTATCAATATCTAAACATCTGTCTGCACGCCTGTCTGCGTGTCCGTCTATCCGTCTATCTGTATTTATACAGTACCGATCAAAGTTTGGACACACCTACTCATTCAAGGGATTTTCATTATTTTTACTATTTTCTACATTGTAGAATAATGGTGAAGACATCAAAACTATGAAATAACACATATGGAATCATCTAGTAACCAAAAAGGTTTTAAATAAATCTAAACATATTTTATATTTGAGATTCTTGCCTTGATGACAGCTTTGCGCACTCTTGACATTCTCTCAACCAGCTTCATGAGGTAGTCACCTGGAATACATTTCAATTAACAGGTGTGCCTTGTTAAAATATAATTTGTGTAATTTCTTTCCTTCGTAATGTGTTTGAGCCGATCAGTTGTGTTGTGTCAAGGTAGGGGTGGTATACAGAAGATAGCCCTATTTGGTAAAAGACCAAGTCCATATTATGGCAAGAACAGCTCCAATATGCAAAGCGAAACAACAGTCCATCATTACTTAAAATGTTTTAATTTAACCAGGCAAGTCAGTGAAGAACAAATTCTTATTTACAATGATGGCCTATCAGGGAACAATGTTCAGAACAACATCATTTTTTACCTTGTCATCTCAAGTGCTATGATGAAATTCGCTGTCATGAGGCTATGCGGCTATGGAACCCTGACCTGTTCACCAGACGTGCTGCCTGTCCCAGACCTGCTGTTTTCAACTCTCTGGAGACAGCAGGAGTGGTAGAGATACTCCTAATGATCGGCTATGAAAAGCCAACTGACATTTACTCCTGAGGTGCTGACTTGCTGCACCCTCGACAACTACTGTGATTATTATTATTTGACCATGCTGGTCATTTATGAACATTTGAACATCTTGGCCATGTTCTGTTATATTCTCCACCCGGCACATCCAGAGGGGGACTGGCTACCCCTCATAGCCTGGTTCCTCTCTAGGTTTCTTCCTAGGTTTTGGCCTTTCTAGGGAGTTTTTCCTAGCCACCATGTTTCTACACCGGCGTTGCTTGCTGTTTGGGGTTTTAGGCTGGGTTTCTGTACAGCACTTTGAGATATCAGCTGATGTACGGAGGGCTGTATAAATAAATTTGATTTGATTTGATGAGGACCGTCATAGGAAAGGAAGACCCAGAGTTACCTCTGCTGCAGAGGATAAGTTCATTAGAGTGACCAGCCTCAGAAATTGCAGCCCAAATAAATGCTTCACAGCATGGCTACCACAGCATTCTGCAGCGATACGCCATCCCATCTTGTTTGCGCTTAGTGGGACTATCGTTTTTTTTTTCAACAGGACTGCATCAGATGACCTGGTCTCCACAATCACCTGACCTCAACTCAATTGAGATGGTTTGGGATGAGATGAACTGCAGAGTGAAGGAAAAGCAGCCAACAAGTGCTCAGCATATGTGGGAACTCCTTCAAGAATGTTGAAAAAGCAGTCTTTATGAACCTGGTTGAGAGAATACCAATAATGTGCAAAGCTGTCATCAAGGCAAAAGTTGGCTACTTTTAAGAATCTAAAATCTAAAATATATTTTGATTTATTTTACACCTTTTTGGTTACTACATGATTCCATATGGGTTATTTCATATATGATCTTGATGGTTCGTTATTGAGCTTTGGTGAGAACAGACCAGGGATCTTGCCATTCTGAAAATGGAAACTGTAATTTTAGAATGTACATTTTTTACATTTCTGTGAAAGAACTGGCTCATTGAGTTGAATCAGATGAAAAGTGAGGATGAGGATAGATGACATGAGGACTGTACGTTTAAATGAGAAATGCACTCTACCTCCGCATAGCCTTGTTGCATTCCTGTTTATAACACTTTGACCTTCGATTTATTTCAGTGGACAATTCTGATGTTTGCAGCTATAGATGTTGCTGAGATAGATATTTTGCCTGCTGTACAAAGAATCCATGAAGCATTTATAACAATCGACAATTAACCTGCAAATGGGGTAAAAATGTATCCAATAATACTGCATCAACTAGTAGACCATCTCAGACTCTATCTGTAGAATTAATTATACGATTCCATCTTTCCATTGTTCTTGTTCCTTAGAATGTTGTGTTAACTCTGTCAGGTCTAGATAGAATACTGAATCATCCTCAGTAGCATGAATGCTAAACGCAGTTTGGCTGTGGCCCCAAGCTTTGGTCTCAGCCATCTTTGTCTTGCACTGCATGCCATTCTCTCTGATGGACCTTCAGATGGTATCTGATGTGTCTGAGATCTTTGTATGATTTTAAGGCAGGCGGCTCAACAGTCTATAAATTAGCTTCATTTACTGTCAAATTCTTCTTTAAATCATTTTGAATAGAAGCCGGGGGAAATAAAAGATGGCAGGGGGTGATGTGGCACAGTGGTAATGACAAAGAAACCGCAATTTTATGCTAAAGGTTTTCTCAGAACGTATGGTTTTACCAAGGGTAGGCCTATTGAGTTGAAACAGAATCACTTAATTTTATATTAATGTTTTTATATGAAGTCTTGTACACAGTCTTGTTGAGTATTTCATGAGTGATTGCTGAATAGAAGTCTATTCTCCAACCCATTCTTCCTTTCAGTGCCACGGCACACTGACACATTTTTTTCAGAACCTTTGTTCTCAAGTGCTTTTACAAACTGTATTGGGATAAAGCAGAACTCAAGGTTACTCTCATAACCCAGGTTCTGATATGTGACCGATCGGCTTGATTTGGTCTTATATAGCAACATTTTAAGTTTTTTACATTGGATAAAAGTAGAGATTCAGAGCTAGAAAATGGTATATCATACACTACAGTTGAGGGACAATGGGAAAGTAATTCTTCTTTCGAAGTTAATAAACTTGTAACTCCACTTTTGAGAAAATATCCCTAGAATGTTTTGGTACACCGGCTGGAGAGCTCTTCTTTGTCTACACCCATTCAGCATCATTCACACCCTCTTAAGCCTCTTAACCCATCTCTTTAAGAATTTACATGTGAGGTCATGTGTTAAACTGTGAGATTACGTTAGTGTACTGAACAACCAAACATTTTAAGACCAAAAGCTGCATTATACTACGTCTATCGACATGTCTGTAGACAGTTGTCGCAGTGACATCACAAACATTCTATTGTCATCTGACATCAAACTTGTCGTTATCGTTATAAAAAAGTATAAACACAAAAACTACAGGCTTTTTGACATCAGCGGCCCGGTGTTCCAAAATAGCATAACTGGTATATTTTAACACCAATAAACCCAGAAAAAATAAATGAATTTACTATATGTCAATCTAGCAAACCAGGCAACTAAAAGCAACTTTCTAAACAATGTTTTGGTTAATTTCTAGCTTGTTAGCTAGCTAGCTAACGTTAAGTTACCTGGCTAGCCAGTTCAAATAATGATAATATAGCTGAAAATGTCTTAACTTTAGCTAATTTGAATTCATTATTACAAGAAAATAAACTAGCAACAAGATAATTATTTACAATTTAATGGCGAGCTAATTACAGAAAATAAGTTACAGTTGTGATTGTGCAGGTAGCTAACTAGATTCAATGTTATCTAGCTAGCTAACATTAGGCTGTAACTAGCAATGAAAATGTCACTGAGATACAAATAATATTACCACACACATCATACACTTAATGTTCGCTAGTGAGCCAGCCAGCCAACGTTAGCTAGCTAGCTAACAGTATGCTTTAACTTGCAATGAAAATGACTTTCTGACTAAATTAGAAATGTATAATATTTGAAAATGTAGTTAGCTAGACTCTCTTACCCGTATATATGGATGAATGCTTCTTCCTCTCTGTTATGGATGCCATGGTTGCCCTTAGTTTGAAGATGTAATCCGGAGACAAGTGTTTTATACAACAGCCTTCTATCTTTTCGACTCCCTCCGGATATATGCAATCAAACGCCAGACTTTTCTCCATCTCCTTTAGCCATCATACCACCAAGCAGTGCACTGATTTCAAAATTTGGTCATCCGGAAAGTGGAGAACTTTAGCAACACTTTTGTAGCTATTCTTGATATCTTTCAAAAAATCTGCGTTAGAAAGGATTACCTACACATACTGAGCAGCTCATGTTATAGACAGAAGTGTGCTACATGGTAGATCAATTTGAACTCATCTCTCAGCATGTCCGTTCCATACATTATCTCAGCCAATCATGGCTAGCAGGAAGGTTCCTGACTTTTTCCGTGGCTGAACGAACTAGGCTCATAATTTAGCAATTGTATTTGTATTTACAGATGGCATACACATTTGTTATTTAGGCACATGAAAGTTCACATGTTCCAGGTGGCATTTCTGCCCTTCAAAATAATTTTGATAGATAATAAATGTTTATGTTCAAATGCCTCTCCTGTGAAGTAGTGACGTGCCACATATGCCTAGTTTCCTGCAACGAGTTACATATTATGTGTGAGATATCTCACAAGTGGGATTCACCGAAACTCTAGAACCTCAAAGAACCAATCACACACATAGGTCAGAGACAGACAGGTCGAGTGGTGAATGAGGTGAGCCCCACCCCTCATTATAAGTAGCCATTAGCACACCTTCTTGTCATTCTTGAGCATGCCTCTATTCCTTTTGCTCTTGAGAGCATTGGGAATACGGTGAGATATCTCACTCATAATATCAGAGAACCTGGGAACCTCAATTACTCGTTTTGATATCTCACAATTAGGATATGACCAAATCTGTATTGCAGACCTGGTTTCCGAAGCCAGGTAGTCTTAAAGTATCAACCCTTGAACGTCCCGACACTGAGGACAAAATGTGTCCCAAAGAAGGTGCAGTGACGTCTAGCTGGTAAACCTCATGAAAGTATGAGGGGATGCCCAACAAGCCTCATCACAAATCTCCTGTAAGGACATGCCCTTGAGCAGTGCACAAGAGGTTGCTCTTGCGTAAAATCCTCACTATCCCTCCGACCAGTAAAGCAGTCTTGAATGAGAGATACGTCATCTCCATGCATTTCAGCAGCTCAAAAGGCTGCTGTGAAATAGCCTCAAGCACAATAGACAGATCCCAAGATGGGGCTAGAGGCTTGGAAAATGGACGTGAGCGAAGTGCCCCTTCATGATACGACATAACAAGTGGTGTTTTCCCACTGTGTTATTGCGAAAGCCTATATGACAGGCCGAGATAGCGGCTAGACCTTAACAGTGGAGAAAGCCATACATTGAGCTTCCATACATTGAGAGTGTAGAAGGGGCCCTGGCACTCTGGATTGTCTCAATGACTGAGAGGCAGGCCTGTCACATCCAGATTTTAACTCTCACGGGACATGCCCAGAGGGCCATAGCTTGAGGGTGAGGGTGGAAAATGTCTTTGTTCGCTTGGGTCAGATGATCCCTGCGTAACGGGAGTTGCCGGGGCTCATAGAACAGCAGGAGAATGATCTATGCTAACTAGAGCTTGCCTGGCCATGGAGGGCTACCAAGATGAGGTATGAGCCTTCTTCCCTCACTCTGGGGAGTATGAGGCTTAGAAGAGGAAAAACGGAACGGAACACCCCCGGCCAAGGGTGTGCCAACACGTCTACCCCCGATGGTGCGTCTCCTTCTAGCGCAAAGAACAGCGGGCAGTGCACGTTTTTGTGCGAAGAAATCTATGGATGTTTGACCATATCTCTCCCTGATCTGTTTCACAACTTGGAGATGGTCTCCCTTCCCTGTGATGGGGATTCCATCTGGACAAGTCAGCTCCTACGTTCAAGCTCCCGCGACATGAGTCGCTCGTAGTCAGAGTAGGTGTGCTCTTCTCCACAGAATAATTCTATGGATAGTCTGTGTAAGCGCAGGGAGCAAGTGCCACCCAGGGTTTTGATGTATGCCACCACAGTCTTATTGTCCGTTCTGATCAAGATGTAACAATTTCAAAGGGAGGGTAGGAATGGTTTCAGAGAAAGGAACACTGTCAGCAGTTAGAGGTCATATATGTGAGCAATGCGGAGTTGTGGACCCCACAACTTCGCTTTTCCCTCATGCCCAACCTGTGAGTGACGTCTCTGTCGTGACCACCTTCCTCTTTACCACTACCCCTCTGGTGGCATTATAGTGTGTCGCCCTTCCCTGAATGTATTAAAAGGGGCAGTGTTAAAACACTAGGATACGTGGACAGTGCTAGGTGGCGACTGACAGTTTTGGTTCCTGCCTCGGCTACTTGAGAAAGAGCTGTGGTGAGAGCTGTGGCACGGTGGGCACTAGGGGGTAGAGTGGGCTCCGTCTTCCTTGTGAACGAACTTATAGAAATTAGTCACTGCACGAAGGGAAAGGTTATAGGAGCACAGATATGCCTCTCCCCCATTGGGATGGGGGAGGAAGGGGGTCTGTGCTCCACCGAGAGGTGTCAGGCCAGGAGACGGTTGGCTGCCTCTCTGCCGCTGGGGTGTACCGTTGGTCTGGCACCCTTTCTTCCCCACAGGGCGGGAATTTGATGCGGCTGCTGCAGAGTACCGCTTCCCCAAACTGTCTGCCTCTGTCCTGAGACTTGGACTGTGGGTTTGCAGCCAGCTGCATCACTGGTCACTCAGTTAGCACTTGCTCTAGTGAACTGCCCCTCTCCCTGATGTGGAGCCTTGGCTCGTAGTGGGAGAAAGTGGAGACCGGGTAGCCACGATATCCGGGTCTGCCGGGCAGGTGATGGTAAGGTTAGCCTTGACGCGGTAGCTGACCTGGGTTTTGAGTCTCTTGGACCTAAGAACCTAGTAGGTGGGGCTGGTAAAGTTGATAAGTACAAAAATGACAGAGCTTTATGTAAATCGTGCAAGACTCAAGAGACCTAAGCTAGTGGTCCTCTCAAGTCCTCTCATGGACCGGATCACTGCATGGTTGGACCGGTTTGGTTAGTAAGCACAAAGCCACTTAATGCTAGGCGAACTAAAAAAACAAGACAGTGGTTAGCTTGTTAGCTTTCACCGTGACGGCTAGTAGGGTTGCTTAAGGTGACACGGGCCGGTATTTGGTAAAAACCTTACAAAACTTGCAGGACTCAGTCGAGAGCTGCCTGGGCATGTTTGTTTCCGATGGGTACTGGGGCCCATAACTCTGGTATAAAAGTATGGCTAACCAGGTTATGCGTGTGCGAGTGTATGCTTAGCCATGAGGCATTTGTGTTAGCCAGCAAGGGTTCACCCAAAGAAAAAGCAAACTATTACCCGAACCGAAAATGTTCGTTTCGGTAAAGTCACACAACACAAAAGATCTCCTGTCTGTACTACTGCAACTCACTGTTGGCTTGTGCCATCAAACTTATCCAGAACGCTGCAGTTCGCCTGGTGTTCAACCTTCCCAAGTTATCCTATGTCACCCCGCTCCTCCACACACTCGCATCCACTGCAAGACCATGATACTTGCAGCAAGAGGAACTGCCCCTTCCTACAGGCTATGCTCAAACCCTACGCCCCAACCAGAGAACTCTGGTCTGCCACCTCTGGTCTCTTGGCCCTCCCACCCCTATGGAAGGGCAGCTCCCGCTCAGCCCAGTCCAAGCTCTTCTCTGTCCTGGCACCCTAATGGTGGAACCAGCATCCCCCTGAAGCTAGGACAGCAGTCCCTGTCCATCTTCTGAAATAATCTGAAACCCTACCTCTCCGAAGAGTATCTTAAATAATCCCACAGCACCCTCCCTTGCCTGGACTGTGATATGTGGTTGTCCCACCTAGCTATCTTAAGATGCGTGCACGTAATGCACACTGGATAAGATCTCAAATGTAAATGTAGATGAAGAGAGCTGAAAAACCTGTGCGACACACCGGTCAACAGTTAAGCAAGATACAGGGATCAAGTCGTGTTGAGCAGAGCTTAGAGTAGTGCTCTTCGCAAGGAATAGAGGTGAGACTGACCAGAGGGCAGGCGAGTGGCTCCTTATCACCTGAAACTACTTTATTTTATATGAGTGTGTTTTTAGGTTGGCTTGAATGGAGTGGTATACAGTTATTTGAGAATATCTAGCTCCATCTAATGACCGAGATAGGGCAGCCCTGTCATTTATTGCACTCCTCCCTCCATTTCCTCCCTCCCTCCTTCAATCCCTCCATCCTGGAGAGAAAAAAAGTATTTGTACCTATTAATCAATGTCACTGCAGACAGGCACTTTGAGAACTGATGAAAGACTGAGCATGCAGGCTGGCAGACAGGCAGCAAGGCCAGAATCAAATTATTTCTGTGCCATACTGTACCTGCTTCTGAGACTCAAGTTCCCCCTCTCCTGGCCAAATTATCTAAATGCACTGTCATCCTTTATTTGGTCATGAAGCAGAAGCTCTTATCCAGAGCGACTTACTTACATGATGTTGGTTTTGACTAAGGTGCCTCAATACTCCATTCTATGCCCTCCATTTGTGTGTATCCTATGTGTATATGTGTGTCGACAAGTCAAGCAGCTCTGTCCCAAAATATGCCACCACAACTGAGACCCACTCAACATAACTGCCATTGTTAATGTAGTAGATGTCAGAAGATCTCAGTCTGGTGTTTATGTGTGTGTTTATGTGTGTGTGTGTGTGTGTGTGTGTGTGTGTGTGTGTGTGTGTGTGTGTTACTTTTCCCCAGGCCACTGATGCAGATACAGGGAACTACAGTGCCAATGCGTACCGGCTGATCATCCCGCCCACGACAGATGGTCAGGACAGCTTTGTGATCGAGCAGTACACGGGCATCATCAAGACGGCCATCATGTACCGCAACATGCGCAGGTCCTACTTCAAGTTTGCAGTCATCGCCACCGACAACTATGGAAAGGGCCTGAGCAGCAGCGCTGATGTGGTGGTGAGTGTCTAGTGTGTTCAAGCAACACATATCCCTCCATTGTTTCAAACACTCTTTCTTGTTAGGCAAGTGATTGTGAGACTTTGACGCTTGGCAGTTGGAAGTTTGTCCTCGGTCAACTGTGATCTTAACGACCGATGCCAATACCCCAACCACCCACAACATCTGATGGGTTTGTTAGTGTCAGACTGCAGTCTCCTCTGAGATGAGTTATTCATTAGGAGGCTACATGATGATGAGGCACGTTTTCTCTTCTCTCTAGGCTGTGTTTAGCTTCCAATATATTCAATTATTCAGAGCAGTTACAGGACACGAGATGTGTTATGTGTATGCCAGAGAACCCCTCTGCTTCGAGCTGATGATCCAATTAAACTATGCATGGAGTGCGTTTTCTGCTCATTCTAATTGGTGTGTGTGCATGTGTGTGTCATTATACTTATACAATACATTTCCGTTTCTTTCCCGTTATTGGAGTCAGGGGTTCTCCTAATATGTCAGCCTAACAAGTCTCTAATGAGACTGAAGAAGTGTTGGAACGGCGCCTGAACGGGTGACAGCGGCGAGTGCTTAACCATGTTGCTGGTTCATTTTCAACAGGAACTGTAATTTCACAGAGACCGTGTGGGAGATTTGGCTGCAGAGCCCAGAGCCAGTGCATTTTCTGTGCCGGCGAATATTAAGCACCATTAGAATGGCCACATGGCACCAATACAAGCAGGCAATAAGATTCTCATTTTGACCACCTGGAGCATGTTAAGCATGAATGGACAAAACTTCCATATCTACTACTACTATATCTCTCGCTCTCTCTCTCTCTCTCTCTCTCTCTCTCTCTCTCTCTCTCTCAGGTGTCTGTGGTCAACCAGCTGGATATGCAGGTGGTGGTGTCCAATGTCCCGCCCACTGTCGTGGAGGAGAATAAAGAGCAGCTTATTGCGTAAGGCACCAGTCAATCACTTCCTTTCAGCGTTATTCTCACAGTGATCATTTTTGGTTGAATTGGAAACCTATTAATGGTCCCAAAGGCCCCTCAACACTCAACAGAAACAGGAGAGTGAATTAAAAAGTATTACATTTATTTTCATTCGAGAACATTTCCTCTACTAGGGCATCATACTTAAAAATATCTATATTCTGAGAAGCATCTACAGTGGAATAGATTTGTATAGTAAAGTAGGGTCTGTCTCCACCCTTGTCTTTTCCTTTCAGCCAAAGCCAAAGTGCATTTTAAATGCATTACAACTAAAAGTTTGAGGCCATCCCTTTCATTCTCAGTGATAACTCTATGGTTTAGCAGCAGAAGCCCTGTGGAGAGTCACAGTTTGATTGCCACAGCATGCCACTTACAAAAGTGGAATGCATTTCATTTTTTTTTCTCCTGTTGAATAAGAGGACTTGGTTCAAAGTCGCACGGTGCAAATGAGCATTTCTGCTCGTGAAATTGTTTGCGTTGTATCCCAGTTCCCTACAGGGAATCTTAGCCAATGTTCTGGCAATGTTCCCAGTTTGCTGGGTAGTCTCCAACTGTGTTTTGAGAAACAAAACATGCAATGGAAAAATAAAGTTGTAGATCTTGTGAATTATCCCTGTGTTGCAGAACTTAGGTCCTCCGTGTTTTCACTGTCTGTTTACGTTCTGTCTGCCTTAACCAATGATTGGGCAAGTAAAACCTCTGATTGTCCAGATAGACAGTCAAGTCAATCATTCTCAATCAGTTTATGAATGAGAAGCAAGAACAGAAGAAAGTACAGTGTTTTTAGACAGATAGGATAATAAAATAAGGTGTAATTGTTTTAAAGCCTCCCTTTCAATGGCACTACTCCTCTAAGATTGCTCTATGCTTTGACAACTAAATCATGTGTTGAGTTAGTCATTCTGATCAAATCTGAGAAGCCTCCCGTCTTCCTTGGTCCTACTGGGGTCCAGAACTGGGAACTCTGTTCATCAGGCTTGGCATTCGGGTTGGCATTCGGCTGATTTCACTCAGCTTGAAATTGATCATGGAAGCCCTTATTTGCCAAGAACCCAGTGAGAAAAGACATGCTGGTGTCCATTTTTAACAACTATGGCTGGGAGTGAAATACTTAAAGTATGACCTCAAACACATATGGTCACACACAAGTAAAAGTATGGTGTTTCAGCATTATGAAGTCAATGACATCATTTGTAAATGGTGACACAACACATGCAGGTGAAGTGAACCAGGGCAACAACTGCTAAAGTTTGATCAGCACATTCGCGACGCTACTGTACATCACCTGTTAATAACAGTATGAGAGTAGTTACTGAATGATTCATAGAGCCTTCACATCATGGTGAAGATGGCTGTAGAAATATGAAGGTAGAAATGCCTAATGCTTCAGCTATACCTAGTACTATACTTTATTTTAAATGTGAACAGACCACAATGGTTTTGTTTCCCAAACGTAAGTATTCTGGAGCGATACATCCAGGACCAGATCCCAGGAGCTAAGGTGGTGGTGGAATCCATTGGGCCGCGGCGGTTCGGAGATGGCTTTGACCAGGAGGATTACACCAAGTCAGACCTGATGGTGTACGCCATCGACCCACTGACCAACAGGGCCATCTCACGTCAGGAGCTCTTTAAGTGAGTGAACACAATGAAATGAATAGCTATCTCTTTATCTCTCTCCTCTATCTTTCTCTCCCTTTTTCTAACGAGAGAGGGAGATAGAGATAGAGAGAGAGACAGTGAGAGAGAGAGAGACAGACAGAGAGACAGAGAGAGACAGAGAGAGACAGAGAGACAGAGACAGACAGACAGACAGAGACAGACAGACATACAGACAGACAGACAGACAGACAGACAGACAGACAGACAGACAGACAGACAGACAGACAGACAGACAGACAGACAGACAGACAGACAGACAGACAGACAGACAGAGAGAGAGAGAGAGAGAGAGAGAGAGAGAGAGAGAGAGAGAGAGAGAGGAAAAGGTGCTATTCCATCAGTAGTGGCCACTAAGCCACCCTGAGGCTGTTTCAACATTCTGGAGAAATGACAGCTTAGCATTTTAGTCCCCCTGTATTCGGAGAGAGATATCTACTCCTCAGAGCCCAGGGTCCCCCTCTTACATAGCAGGAGAAACAATGTTTTACACATTTACCACTAAGAGGCAGTATCCAAAAATGCTTTAATGGTCCAGCAAAAAAGTGCTTTTGCAACACTTTTTCACCCTGTCAGGGGAAAGAGCAGTGTGTGTTAAAACACCCAGGGCCATGTTGCTGCCATTAGTCTTATGTTCGCTGGCCCTCAGACAGGGTTAGAGTCAACACTGTGGGAGCCCAGGCCCCCCTCAGAGTATGACAGGCACCATGCTAGAGGAACCCTTCCCCCCTACTGCGCACCCTTCCACTTTTCACAGAAGGAAGGCATGATATCTCTTTTTCCCTCCTTATCCCTCTCTTTTGCCCCATACTCATTTCCACTCTGGCTTTAACAGCACGAGTTAGGCTACGTTCCCCTCCTCTTCAAACCATATACCAGTCTATTGTTTAATCCTGCTCTTAAAGAAAGTGACTTTGAGTAAAGTGGCTTTGTGTTGAGTTAATCTGAGCACGTTACTTCTCTGTCTGTCCTTGGCTGTTAGTGGTGGCCCTGTTTTACTGTAATGACACACGTGTCTCATAAAGAAAGGGGGTTTCTGAGCCTGAGCTAGTGAGCATCACTCTTATCACAAGCACCAGCTTTGGAGAGCCGTTGTTCATTTTAAATAGAGGTGCTGATACATCTATCGTTGCTTCAATAAGAATCCCCCTCTTAGATACAATGGCTGTTGAGGAAGAGTCTAGCCGAGGTTTAAGTAGCAGGGATGGGAAAAAAATAAGCTCTTTGTTCATGCAGCTCACACCTGGCAGCGTAGAGTTAATTGCATGTTATATTTATGTGCTTCTGCTGTCAGCTCACATAGAGAAAGGGAAAGCGAAAGAGATGGAGAGAGAGAGGGGGGGGAGAGGTTATGATGTCACCTTGAGTGTGCCTCTCTTGCCTAAATGAAGGAAATAAGGACTCTTGAGGGTTGAAAGAAGCCTATAGATAACTCACATGAAAGACCAATCACTCGAGTACTCTTCATTTGTATAAAGAGTCCATATAGTGTATGATAATGCAGCGTGTGGCAGAGAGGGAATGCGTTGCACAAATCTCCTATTGACATCAATGCTTATGTACGCATAAGGCCAAGTAACAGGCGCATATATTATGTTAGGATTCAACACCAATTTAAATCGCAGTTGAAATGGTGTTACATCCAAACTTAAAGTACACTACATGAACAAAAGTATGTGAACACCTGCTCGTCAAACATCTCATTCCAAAATCATGGGCATTTATATGGAGTTTGGTGATGAACAGTTCTTGTGCTGACTTTGCTTCCAGAGGCAGTTTGGAACTCGGTAGTGAGTGTTGCAACCGAGGACAGGTGATGTCTGACCCATTCTGTGAGCTTGTGTGTCCCACCACTTCGCGGCTGAGCTGTTGTTGCTCCTAGACGTTTCCGCTTCACAATAACAGAGTTTACAGTTGATCGGGGCAGGTCTATCAGAATAGAAATGTCACGAACTGACTTGTTGGAAAGGTGACATCCTATGACGGTGCCACATTGAAAGTTACTGAGCTCTTCAGTATGGGCCATTCTACTGTCAATGTTTGTCTATGGAGATTGCATGGATGTATGCTAATTTTATACACCTGTCAGCAACGGGTGTGGCTGAACTAGCTGAATCCACTAATTTGAAGGGGTGTCCACGTACTTGTGTGACTGACTGGTCTGTCTGGCAGGTTTCTGGACGGGAAGCTGCTGGATATCAACAAGGAGTTCCAGCCGTTCCTGGGTCAAGGAGGACGCATCCTGGAGATCCGTACGCCCGACATCGTGGCCAGCGTGAAGAAGGCTGCCCAGGCTGTGGGCTACACAGAGGGGGCGTTGCTCGCCCTCGCCATCATCATCATCCTCTGCTGCATCCCCGCCATCCTCATCATCATGGTCACCTACAAACAGTGAGTGCACAACCGCTTGTCGTAGCTACAGGCAACATGTGTGTGTATGGCCATGGTGACCTTTCAAAGCTAGCACTGTAGTTTGTTGAGGCTGAGGAAATGTGCATGGTGCCAGGTATTTAGTCAAGCACCACTCTCCCAGTCTCTCTCTCTCCACCGAATTAAGGATGCTGACAGCGTGCACCGCCGGTCTAATGTCCCTATTCACACACTGTGAAAGCCAATTAATTAACAGTCATTTGCAACAAATATCCAAAACCAATTGTGACCGTCACAGTGTGTCTTCACGGCTCCACTACCCCATTACTCACACTCTCTCACACCCATACATATACACACACACAACAAATTCCATAATGCTAAAGCATATGGCACAGATTTAGTATACCATTTAGTACATCAAATCAAATGTATTTATATAGCCCTTCGTACATCAGCTGATATCTCAAAGTGCTGTACAGAAACCCAGCCTAAAACCCCAAACAGCAAGCAATGCAGGTGTAGAAGCACGGTGGCTAGGAAAAACTCCCTAGAAAGGCCAAAACCTAGGCCAGTCCTCTTCTGGCTGTGCCGGGTGGAGATTATAACAGAACATGGCCAAGATGTTTAACAGTTCATAAATAACCAGCATGGTCAAATAATAATAATCACAGTAGTTGTCGAGGGTGCAGCAAGTCAACACCTCAGCAGTAAATGTCAGTTTGCTTTTCATAGCCGATCATTAAAAGTATCTCTACCACTGCTGCTGTCTCTAGAGAGTTGAAAACAGCAGGTCTGGGACAGGTAGCACGTCCGGTAAATAGGTCAGGGTTCCATAGCCGCAGGCAGAACAGTTGAAACTGGAGCAGCAGCACGGCCAGGTGGACTGGGGACAGCAAGTAGTCATCAGGCCAGGTAGTCCTGAGGCATGGTCCTAGGGCTCATGTCCTCCGAGAGAGTGAGAGAATGAAAGAGAGAAAGAGATAATTAGAGAGAGCATACTTAAATTCACACAGGACACCGGATAAGACAGGATAAGTACTCCAGATATAACAAACTGACCCTAGCCCCCCGACACATAAACTACTGCAGCATAACTATTGGAGGCTGAGACAGGAGGGATCAGGAGACACTGTGGCCCCATCCGATGATACCCCTGGATAGGGCCAAATAGGAAGGATATAACCCCACCCACTTTGCCAAAGCACAGCCCCCACACTACTAGAGGGATATCTTCAACCACCAACTTACCATCCTGAGACAAGGCCGAGTGTAGCCCACAAAGATCTCCGCCACGGCACAACCCAAGGGGGGCGCCAACCCAGACAGGAAGATCACATCAGTGACTCAACCCACTCAAGTGATGCACCCTCCTAGGTACGACATGAAAGAGCACCAGTAAGCCAGTGACACAGCCCCTGTAATAGGGTTAGAGGCAGAGAATCCCAGTGGAAAGAGGGGAACCGGCCAGGCAGAGACAGCAAGGGCGGTTCATTGCTCCAGAGCCTTTCCGTTCACCTTCACACTCCTGGGCCAGACTACACTCAATCATATGACCCACTGAAGAGATGAGTCTTCAGTAAAGACTTAAAGGTTGATACTGACTCTGCGTCTCTCACATGGGTAGGCAGACCATTCCATAAAAATGGAGCTCTATAGGAGAAAGCCCTGCCTCCAGCTGTTTGCTTAGAAATTATAGGGACAATTAGGAGGCCTGCGTCTTGTGACCATAACGTACGTGTAGGTAGGAGCAAGCCCATGTAATGCTTTGTAGGTTAGCAGTAAAACCTTGAAATCAGTGTAGGGAGGCTAGCACTGGAGTAATATGATACATTTTTTGGGGTTCTAGTCAGGATTTTAGCAGCCGTATTTAGCACTAACTGAAGTTTATTTAGTGCTTTATCCAGGTAGCTGGAAAGTAGAGCATTGCAGTGTTCTAACCGAGAAGTAACAAAAGCATGGATTATTTTTTCTGCATCATTTTTGGACAGAAAGTTTCTGATTTTTGCAATGTTACGTAGATGGAAAAAGCTGTCCTTGAAACAGTCTTGATATGTTCGTCAAAAGAGAGACCAGGGTCCAGAGTAACGCCAAGGTCCTTCACTGTTTTATTTGAGACGACTGTACAACCATTTAGTATACCATTTGGTATACCATTTGTTCTTGATTGGGCAAGGTTGTAAAGCCATGACAACTGTGAATGCGTCAGGCAGGTGCTCCTCGACGTCGTTCTTTGTGCCGTGTGAATCCACTACATCAACACTACATCAACACTGATGTCTGGGGAATGTTTACACCCAACAGACGGGTCAGAGTGGTTCACCCGAGCTGAAGAAACACACACACAGACACATTGTAGAGTTTGTAGTGTTACGATGCGCCAATTCAGAGAAGTTCATTCATTCCTTCAACTTCATGACTTATTGATCTCCGGGAGAATATTCTGATGCAACGCATTCTCTCATTGCTCTCTTCTGGGGTAATTGTATTTTGTTGTGAATAAGTAATGCTGAGAGCAAAAGAAATGGACGAAAAAGGAAAAGAAAAAGGCTTCTTGAGTTTGATATACTTGTATGAACTGGATGATGCAAACATAGCTGGAGAGCCTGATGTGTTTCATAACACTGTGTGATAAGAGATTAAGCATAATGTGTTACTATATCCTCTTATTATACTCCGTGCTGAAATAGGCTGAGATTTATGATAGGGCATGTTATCCAAAGCCTGGCTGTTATCGGAATAAGTCAAAAGGAATGCCATGAATAATAAACATTTGTTTTACCTCGAGTGGTGTGTTTTTCAAAAGGAACCTTTAACAACCACCATTCATTAAAATTGAATGGAGTTGGAGGAACGCAGAGGCGTCTCATAATTCCCAATTTAATTAATGTTTCTCATTGTGTAGTATTAACAAAATTGGACTGAGCTAATTGTATAACCAAGGTTCTCTTGTGTTTTCTTTTTCCCTCTGTCTCCCGCACTGCCTGGAAAACCATCCACCAGATTCAAAGAGTAAGTAATTGCCCATGTGATATGAGTGATCTCTCTTGTATTCACTTGAGCATGAATACAACATGGTTCTGTCACATGTCCTCGCTACTGAATAGTATTTTAAAGATGAACCAGCGAGTCAGAATGACTATTAAAATTAGGATAAAAGTACAAACATTGTAGTTCAAGTCATCTCCTTCATATAGACAATGACTTGCCTTTTTTTTAAATCTAGTTTTATATAAGAGATTGGCTCTGTTATTTTTTATCTCAGTCAGTTGGGATGAGACACATACTGTACTGATGTTCAGTCACTTCATTCACCACAGACATGTAGCCTTCATGGGGAACAAGTGATGAAATGTTATGGAAACAAAGTGCAATGGATTGACTCAAACTGATGAAACTTTATTTGAACTTCAGGAGACAGGCGGAATGTGCCAAGACTGCGAGGATTCAGCAGGCTCTGCCAGCGAGCAAGGCTGCTGCTCCACGTGCCCCAACAGCCAATATCTACGGGGAACTAGGGGACAGCAGCACGTAAGTCAAATCAAAGCAAATGTATTTATAAGGCCCTTTCACAAAGGGCTTATATAGAAACTCAGCCCACCTTTGACCTCTTCCTCCTTACCTCCTTACTCCCTGTTTCAGGTACCATATACTGATGAGTAATGCCTATTTGTGCAGATGATAAAGTTTGTGGGTGTTAGGACATTGTCTATTTTTCAAAAAGGAAACACATTTTTGGTACTTTTTACCTCTTTTTCACCCCAATTTTGTGATATCCAATTGGTAGTTACAGTCTTGTCCCATTGCTGCAACTCCTGTACGGATTCCGGAGAGGTGAAGGTCGAGATCCATGCGTCCTCCGAAACACGACCCCGCCAAGCCGCACTGCTTCTTGACACACTGCTCGCTTAACCCCGAAGTCAGCCACACCAATGTATCGGAGGAAACACTGCACAGCTGGCAACCGAAGGCAGCATGCATGCGCCCGGCCGCCACAAGGAGTCGCTAGAGCACGATGGGACAAGGACTTCCCAGCCTGCCAAATCCTCCCCTAAAATCAAATCAAATCAAATTGTTTTGGTCACACATACTTAGCAGATGTTATTGCAGGTGTAGTGAAATGCCTATGTTCCTAGCTCCAACAGTGCAGTAATATCTAACAACTCACAACAATACACACATCTAAAAGAAAAATCATGGAATTAAGAAATGTATAAATATTAGGACGACGCTGGGCCAATTGTGTGTCCCCCTCATGGGTCTCCCGGTCGCAGCCGGCTGCGACACAGCCTGGGATCGAACCCGGATATGTAGTGACGCCTCTAGCGCCTTAGACCGCTGCGCCACTCTGGAGGCAGCATACACATTTCTTGGAGAGAAAAAAAGGGCCTTAGTCCACCAATGATAGACATTGGTCTTCAGAGTCTTTCGTGTTGAGCTTTAGACATTTGGATGACTACATCATTGTTCCCATTCAGTCATAATTCAGTGTGCTTTTGTCCTACAAACACCTGCACAGACCTAAGTTTGTTCGACATCCCGTCTCAGATTGTCAATGTGTGAATTAATTAAATGCCAGATCCATTTCAACATGGCCTTCTGTTCTCTCAAGGTGAAGCTGTTTGATTTGACTCATAAAAGAGAGACCGAGGTTTGCTAGAAGTAGAATAATGCTGTGTCTCAGTTTGTCCCATCCATTTGTTAGTAATTGATTTTGTGGTAAGTTACTTTTTGATTTTCCCTTATTATTGTCACTGTTGAATACCTCAGCAGTTTTGCGAGTCAGTTTTGCCATTAACACAAACGGATTCCACCTTTCACATTAAATACTATCCTGAATGCGCAATGAAATGTTAATAGTTTTAGAAGAAGCCTTGAATGAATGCAGAACTCGTTATATGCCTATTCATTCACCACCTTCATCAAGCAACCAGTTTGACCATGGCTACCTCAGCCTCTTGACCATTTCCCATAAGGTTACACTTTGTTAAACATCTGTCTGTCTTTGTCTGTCTTTCATTTAACCTCCACTCTATTTGCTCTTCAATGGATTCAGACTGCAGTAAGTAGCCCCAGTGCTTATGCCTAGGCTCAAATAGCAAAACAAGAGTGATGTAGATGGCGTCTAGTCTCCTACACCTGTTCTTGAATATTTGTCATTGACATGCACTTCATATTTTATTACAGAAATAACTTAGACGTTACAGTACTGTACATGGTTAGTGCATTTGCATTTTAATATGATGGTATAATTTCAGGGATGCTAGGTAATACTCTTTATGAAGGTAAGGCTTAATTACAGCGTAACACCATTTTTGCTTCCACCATTTTTGCTTCCAGTTTAGGAAAAGTGATCCTCCCTGTGTAAATGTAGAGGTATGGTGAATCTTTAGATGCTTATAGCTTATGCCCTACCCATCCCTATCCTGATCTCATTAGAAAAAAGTTATTGTTTCTGTTTCACGTCCATTAACTTATTAAGATCATAACCTCTTAGTATTATTGCTATGATTGGACTGATGCAAATGGGTAGGTGTTGGGTACTTCAGATATCACATGTGCCATATATTTGTGGACCGTGATGCTAAAATGGAAGTACCTCTGTGACTGCTTTGATTTCTTCAAATCAAATATGATTAGATTTTTGATCGTGTATTAAATGTACTTGGGATGTTTTTAAGTGGACACTTTATCGCCTGTCCAAATATTGTCAGCAGTTGAACTGCTATTCTTTATCAAAACTTTTGTATTTAGAGACATTTTTCAATTGATAATAATGTAGCCACAATAAGAAAAGAAAAGCATGATCTACCCTGCTGCATAACCTTTGAGTTTGAATCACATTTTTTATATCATTTCTAACTATAATCATAATACTAAGAGTCAAAATGACTGAAGGATCTATAGCATCTCCCTCATCCCTTCTCCTCTGCTTCCTCATCCTTCATCCTTCCTTCACCTGTGTTTCAAATCTTTCTTTTCTCCACCTTCCATCTACATTCCTAATCGGACAGGGCTAAAAGGTTTGAGATCGATGAAGCCGACCGCCAGAGACGCCTTAGCAGCTTCGCCTGTCGCGCCAACTCCTCCTGTGGCAACGGGTCGCTGCACAGCATCCTGCCCAAGTCAGAGAGCAACGTCACCTTTCTGTCAGACCACCACCCCCTGACCACCACTAACCCTCTCTACGACGAAGAAGAAGACGGGAACTTCAGCAGCCCCTACGGGACAGCGAAAAGGGGCTCTTTCTCCCCCTCCCTCTCTGGAGGGTCCGGGAACGTCTGGACCATGCGGACTCGTCTCCGTGGAGGGTCAGAGGGGTACGAGTCGCTGAAGAGACAGGCTCTGATGGACCCGGCCCAGTGGGAGCTGCAGCTGCTCCAAGCTGGGATGAAGGGTCAAGGAAGCCTGGAGGGTTATGACGTCCAGAGCAGCCGCAGCACAGAGGAGAGCAAGCTGTCTGTCAGGGAGCAGGCCAGGCAGTATGAACAGCAGGCCATGCAGGAGAGGACCCCTAGGGGAGGGCGTGACTCCAGGGGCTCCCTGACCTCCCCTCCTTTACTGCGGAACCAAGACAACATTGACATGCTGGAGTTAAGCGCAGAGACCCTGTTCTCCATTATGGACAGCCCCTACAGCCCCCTGTCCATAGGGAAGGATGTTCCTCCCCGCATCATCATCACCCAGGGCGAAGGCTCTCCGCCCCTGGCCCAGAGGCCCACCCTGCCTGTCCTCAGGACCAGCATCTCCAGCTACATCACTGCGGAGCCCTGCGAGATCACTGTGGAGATCATTCCTGACCCACCTGAGAATCCGCCACCTCCCCCTCCTTCTCCTCATTCTCCTCCACCTCATTCTCCTCCACCTCCTCCTCCTTCTCAAACACCTCATTCTGGTCCTCCTCCTCCTCCTGCCTCATCTCCTCCTCCTCCTCCCTCCTCATCTCCTCCCCTGCACCCTTCAATCCTCACTTCATTGAGCCTGATCATTCTCCCCACCCTCCTTCCCTCCATCTCCCCCTCCTGCTCGGAATCATGCTCCTCCGCCACCACCCCCACCCCCACCCCCACCCCTCCCGCCCCCTTTCTCCCCCACTTTCGAACGACCCCGCCACACCGTTCAGTTTGTCCCAACCTCCCTGCCGCCATTGTCCTCGCTCCGCCCTATTTCCTCCCGGGCCCATCCCCCTCCTCCTCACCCCCAACCCGAGGACGGTGTGAAGAGGAAGGAGCTAAAGGGGATTCTGAAAAACCTGCAGAACCTCGCTGACATTGAGAAGTCTGTTGCCAACCTCTACAGTCAAGTAGACAAGAATCGCAAGGTGGCGCGATTCGGCAAGAAACCCCAAGCAACCGAGGGACCAGAAGGAATTCGGAGACAAAACAGATCTGGGTCCCGTGAGGAACCAAACCAGCCAAACCTGACCAGCACGGAACATGTGGTCCAACCAAACTCAACCACAAACACTAACTCCTCTGATCTGGAAACAAGCCAACCAGGCACTAACAATGTAACCTCAGAGGTCCAGGAGCCAAGCCAATCAAACCAGTCAAATACTGACTCTGTGATTGAGGAACTAAGCAATCACTTTCCATCCCAATCCACCCCCTTCTGACTGGCTGACTACTCTCCTCCTTAGCTCTATTTCCTAAATCATTTTATTTCTTTCTACATCTTTATGTCTCATGTCATGATCATGCTGTGTTGTATTGGATATTTTCTGTCTGATGTTATTGTAAGTGTTGTCATCAACAACATAGTTTCTTCCCCTAACAAACCTTTATAATGTTATCACAACTAACAGCAAGTGGGCCCTTAGATCCCGTAGCTTTTCAGAACCTCTTAAACTGAGGATTATTTTTAAAAATATTGTCATGTTCCTTAGTTCATAACCCTTTGGCCTTTTCTATGTCACCAACCATCCTCTGTCTTCACCCCCTGTTCTACCACACAGATTCCATTAAAGTGTTCAAGGCTTGAGAATTATGTTGAACTGAACCTGCATACAACTTGCTCCTTGTATGTTGTACTCCCATCCAATCCCATCCAATTCCGGAAGATGGAGAGTCTATTATTTTCAATGTTTTTATGGACAGACAGATTAGATATAGAGATAAGTGAAGAGGCTAATTAGGTAAAGAGATGGGATATGGAAGACAGCACACAGGAATTTAATCTAGATCTATCCCACTGGGCACAGATGTCAATTCAACGTCTATTCTATTTCATGGAAATGACGTGGAAACAATGTTGATTCAACCAGTGTGTGCCCAGTGGGGTGTGAGTATGTGCATAGAGCCTGGATGACTCATCCACACAAACAAACGTATTCTAAGCCCACTCTCACATTGTGAGCCTAATGGACTTGAATTCCCCATGAGTACCCTGGTGAATGGAGAGCCCTTATTCTTCACAGAGGACAGTGCATTCGATCAGAATATCCATACAATCTATACAAGACAATACTATGGGTTAATGGTGCGGTCTAATTGACTTATTTCAAAACAATGCAAGAGCATTCTATTTTGTTCATGATTTGCAGAAAAATTGTACATTTCCGGGACAACATTGCATTTGAATTTCCAAAGTGCTCTGATGGAATAGTGTGTCAGTTCAGATGTTTCTCTAGATGTTTGACGTTGGGAAGTGGGTGTTGAAGCTGTGGGCTCATTAGTAGGCTGATGATGTTGTGGATGGTCTATACAGATCCTCACAGCATGATAAACTAGTAGCTGTTGCTGTCTGAAGGCTCCCTGAAAGCGGCTAATTAGTCAACCAATCAATCCCTCAACCACTGGCGCTGCTGTCCTGACCTGTCACCCTCCCCTCTTAACTCCATCACACACACTCTCTCTTCTTTCTTCTGTCTAACACTCTTTCTTGCCCTCTATCTTTTGATTCTCTCTTTCTCGCTTCATTTCTCTACCTAACCCCTTCTTGTTATTCCTTTCATTTATCCCTTATCATTTTCATGTGACTCTGACAGACTTCCATCGGCATCAATCTTCTCAAGGCTCCTGTAGCTCTTCCTTTCTCTGTCTTTTCTCCCTCTGCCACTCCCATGTTTGTCTCTCGTCCCTCCTCTCTCGTCTCCTTTCAAGAGCAGTTTAATTTGTTTAATCAGATCAAATTTGGACTAATTGTGTATTCTGTGTTCACCACATGGGGTAATCTCCTCTATCGAAAAGGCCCACAACTCACGAACTATACTGAACAAAAAAATATAAATACAAGGCACAACAATTTCAAAGATTTTATTGAGTTACGGTTCATTTGAGGAATCAGTCAATTGAAATAAATGAATTAGGTCCTAATCTATTGATTTCATGTGACTGGGAATACAGATATGCATCTGTTGGTCACAGATACCTTAAAAGAAATGGGCCTCACAATGGACCTCAGGATCTCGTCACTGTATTTCTGTGCATTCAAATTTCCATTGATAAAATGCAATTGTGTTTGTTGTCCATAGCTAATGCCTGCCCATACCATAACCCCACCAGTATATAACAGTTCTGGGATCTTTTATTTCAGCTCATGAAACATAGGACCAACACTTTACATGTTGCATTTATATTTTTGTTCAGTGTATTTTCTGGTTCAGGTGCTCTTTTTCTTCGTCCCTAACATCTGTCATTTCTAACAGATGAGATTATTTTATTTTTTTGTTCCTTTGATGGCAATTATTGTGTCACTTCCTCTTTGGTTTTACAATTTATTTTCTTAATTTTTCATCCAGTGCCTTGATAAAGTTAATGAGGAGAGTCTGTTCACTACCACCACACAGTAGGCTTTTTAAATGTATCACATCACCTTAATCAAAAGTATTATTAAAACGATCCTTTACCTCTCTGCATCATAAACCATTAGCTCCCAGTGAATTAATGGCCTCTAAGATAGGAAGAAACTCCCTCCTCTTGGTTACATCCGGATACATGAGTATTTAACTGTCCATTAGTTATATGAATCTCTGGATGTGCATCCCCCCTACTCCTCCCTGCCTACAGTATCTGTCCTATTTTTATTTTTTTTGGTGTTTCCTAAAGACTTCACCAGCCCAACAGACCATTCATCAGCCCTACTCCCACCTAGCCAGTCCCATACAGGGAGGTGTGGTCGTACAGCAGGGATCAGCAACTTTTCATATGCACACCTCCCCGTATGCATATTTTGGATATGCACTATGTCTGGGACAGTTATGTTTTTTCTGGGGGAAATCTCTGTGATGCTTTGTTAACTGTTGGCTAGTGTGAGGTGCATTTGAGTAAATCATCAAGAATGCTTTCAAAAAAGGGTGCAATACTGCTTTCCAATACAGACGCTCTAATTCTTGACAATTAGGCCAGGATTCGATCAGATCAGCGTAACCCGCATTAGTCGACATACACAGATTTATATTGCTTTTGTTCAGGCAGTGTCGGAGGTGTAACTGCTTTTGAGCTGTCTAATTGGTAGGCGGCTGTGCTCCTAGTCTTTATCACGAAACCACATCCTTATATCCACCCACATTAGAAGTTCAGAACAAGCAGGTGTATATAGAAATAGAGTGGAATTTTAGAAATATAATGGCACTCAAATGTAAAATCATTCAAGGAAATAATAGGGATCTATATTAGCCTAATTGAGGTGTAGATAACATCACACATTCCAGCCTTCAAATGTGTAATGCAGCTGCATCGGATTTCTACTAATGTGACTCTCTGCATCCAATGGAAATGTCCGTGATAGGAAACACCAGGAGCCTCTTGTGGATTTGACAGCACTAACGCAGTTAGCCTAAACCTCCGTCACTGCCTAAACAAAATAAATAAAAAGCTATGAAAAAGCTTTGTCGGCTAATGCAGGTTACCACGCTAATGATTGAATCCTGGTCTAAATGAATCTGTTATGAGTTATATGGTGTGACGTCCACAAAGCTAACCACAGTCAAAGGATGTTTGAACTTTTTACAATAACAAATCCATTTGATTTCTTTTTACATACATTTATATTTTACTAACAAGTGCGTTCGAGAGACAATAGTGTGCCATAAAATGATTTTCCCAGTTTCTATTGGGAAGGTAATTGCTTCGATATGTCATCTTAAGTGTAGGGTTTGTTGTTATTTCCTATTTCTTTCTCCCCCACCTTTTTATGGATCCAACTTTTCTTTTTATCTGCCAATCATTGTTATAATGGAAGAAAGAACATAACAAATAGATAACAAAAAATGTTTCTGCATTATTTTTTAAATGAAAATTGAACCGTTGGCTTGACAGGAAATTGCACAGTAAGTAGCATTGAAATCACTTAACTGGTCAGCAGAATATATGCTTTTATATCAATGCACTTAGAATGTTGATGTCACGTTGTACTCATTATTTGCACGATTTCTTTCCTCCTTTTTTCCATGACCTACAGGCGAGGATACGGAAGAAAGGTAGGCATTTTTCTTGTGAGGTATTTTTATGTTATGCATTGTGTGCCAAGTAAATTTGTCCATGCTCACCATCATTCTTATCTACCACTCACCTGATGGAAGACACTGAATGAGATTTAGACGGGGTCATAGAGAGAGTTGTCTTATTACTTTAACATTAGCATCACAGTTTACATTTGGTTCGAAAACTGCTGTTGCTGTAATTTCAAATCTGTCTGCTGTCAAGTGACGGATGAGCATTTGGGCCATTTTTTTTCACTCTATTGGTGCATGGAAGTACTACTAGGAGCTTAGCCAATGATTAACTGGTACACTGTTTGACAACTTTTGACGTACCCTGAGTCCTACAAATCCTGCCCAGCATCAGAAGTGTCATGCATGCTCCCTTCATTTTCAATCTTGTTTGATAGCAGCTGTGAGTGTGCTTTATCTGTCATATCTCTCTTCTGGCTTCTTCTGTCTCTCAACTTTTCTATCATCTTTTTTTCAACTATACCTTTTTTTCTATTTTCTATCTACTCTGTTCACTTTCTCTCTATTCTCATTCTTCGTCACCTCTTCATCTCCTCCTTAAACCTTTGTTCCCTGCCCTCTTCTAACTCCACTCTCCTCTCTCTATGGCCTTAAAAGCTGTCATTCTTTATCCTGCTGTGTCTGTAGTTAAATATGAACTGTGAACTGGACACTGTCTCTGTTTCTCCTTATCCCTCCCTCTCCAACTAATCTATGGCAGCAACTGCTGAGGCCATCTCTGCTGAGACCTGAGGTAGAAACCTTACTGCTTCTGTCAAAGCTCCAGGATACTTCTTCTATGCACACACTGTGCTGTTCTGTACTGTGCTGTGTTTCTAGCTATGGTTTCTCATTTTTTTCTCTCTATTGATGTATCTCTATGTGCTTCTACTGAAATTCAGGAGCTCTCCATGGAGTCAGGCATCGACCCAGGCCAAGACTACTACAGGGACGAATACCAAAATTACGACCAGGGGTGAGTCCAATCCCCGCTGTCCCTCCCATATCTCATCAGTTTCGCTCTGATCCAGGGAATTGAATTGATCTCCACTGGTTAATTGCTGAAAGTAATGCCATTAAGACTAGATTACAAATGTTTCATGAACTTACATTTCACAAGCCCCTGACACACACACACACACACACACACACACACACACACACACACACACACACACACACACACACACACACTGAGAGATCCTACCTCTAACTTCCTTCATATTGGATGCAAAGACACAAATGGTATCCATTAGTTCATCTGACTCTGGGGAAGTAGATAAAGGGCCTCATTGCCAAAATCCAGAACTATCCCTTTAAGTGTAACAGTGCATAAGACCCCTTCCAGTTATGCAGATCATCCCACTCCCACCAAATATGATCAATTGCCCAGCCTTGAGCGGAGCGTGGCACCTGAGAGCTTTGTAATGGTCTCCACCAGTAGAGAAGACGGGAGCGTACTTTGGCTTGCGTGGTACACTGCAAATCGCCCATATGGTCCAGTGGAAAACGCTGGAATTTACAGCGATACGAACAGATGCTGACCAAATGTTGTGCATTGGACTCTCGTGTCCCGTGAGGGGTTCTTTAAAACACTCAGGGGAGTTAAGCTAGACAGAGGACAAGCTAAACCCCTACTTGAATCAAACCTTAGTCAACCGTGTGAAGTGGATCATCGACCACGTAACATATTTTAATTGCATGATCACGTAGGCCTCATCGACTCTGTGACTTACCCTCTCATCATCCATGAAAATTCTCATTGATGCTTAGTGTGTTTGTATGATGAAGCCCTTGCGTTGAGTCTTATAGTAATTGTGTTGTGAAGACTCTGTGGGTGGGACAGCAGGTCCCTAAAGCTTCTGCCGCTGAGGTTGCTATCACGATAACCCAGACTGCCTTTGATCCATTTCTATTTAAAGAGCAACTTAATAGCTGGGTTAAGCTCTTAATCCAGCAATCACTAGCTCTGGCGGCCTTCAGCTGCGACCCAGCGACCCCACGTGTTCAAAAGGTTTTCCATTTACCTGCCTCCTTCAGTTTTCACACAGATTCACTTGCTTCTGGCACCCATGCCAAGTGGGTTGCAGATAGTACCACCAATTGGCACGCAATTTCAGCTCTGACACTGATGCTGATTGATGTTGGCCCCACACCGCACCTCATTTAGAGATTCAGTGTGGGGCTAATGCGGTTTCTGATATGGGTCTTTTAATTGTGCATCGCCCAGTTTAGTCTCGTACAGAGTCAATTATGCAGAAGGTTAGTGTTGACCCCTTCTCTTATGCATGACCTTGGGAACTGTTGATTTAAGAATGTGTTATGGACATGTAACACAGTAAATGTGCAAATGTATTATTGTTAGAGCAAGTGCTTGAAATATCTCATGCACTAGCTATATAACACTGGAGGGTTGTGTGTGTTTGTGGCTCATGTCCCTAGGGGTGTAGGCAGAGGTTGTTAGTTACTGTCACCTCTCGAAAAATATTTCACAATACTGGCAAATAAATGATGGTTGAAACAGCCCTTTAAGCTGTTTCCCGTTTGCCTCTAAATGTTTGTTTTCTCTTCCAGGTATGACCTTCCTCAGTATGGCAGTCGCAGGAAGCTGATCTCTCCCATGTATGATGAGTATGGAGAGCTGATTATGGAGGATGACTACTACAGCCCACATGGGTCTGAGGTACTTATTTTACTATATGTAGCAGCACTTTGATATGATCAATAACTACCCACTATATAGCTACAATAATGCAATAACAGAGTTTCAATTTCAACTATATCATGTTGTCTGAACTATGTTGATGCTGATAATCTTGTTTAATCACAAGTGATGTAACTATGGCAGGGGCGAGGCAGAGGGCGTGGAAGGGGTACTGGTCGAGGAGGCAAGAGGGTGGGATTTAGAGACCTTCCACCAGAGGATGAGATTGAGCAGGCAGAGCCAGTGGAGGGCGAGGAACCCCGTGAACCCTCCTCGGCTGCCAAGAGGCTGAAGTCCGTCATGAAGCTTAGCAAGCTCCTAGCGGCCAGTAAGAGTGGGGACAAGACTGTTCCAGCTGGAGAACCAGGCCCATCCCCCTGGAAGAAAGCCAAGATGTTCAAGATGTTTGGCGCCAAGAAGGACAAGGACTACGCCAAACTGATGTCGGCCCGTCGCATCGACAGCCAGGAGAGTCTGACAGGGGGACCTGCCGGTGATGGTCCGATAGACACCAAGTCCACCGCCAGGAGCCGGCTGGGCAAGGTAATGAAGCGCATCAAATTGAGCAACAGGCTGCAGGCAAGGAGGAAGTCTCAGGGAAGCATTAGTAGAAGCTCTGCCACAGGTAGCGAGAAGGATGAAGATGCCTCGCAAGCTGCCACCAGTGACGAAGAGAAGAAGTCCAAGGTGTCTATCAGCGTGACGGTGGAGAGCGAGCCGGAGGCGAGTGGGAGTGGCAGTGGGAGTGGGAAGGGTTCTGATGAGGATTCAGAGAGAAGCAGTGTGGCGCTTTCCACCGAGGACAAAGATTACCTGAAGGTGGATCTGGACCGAGACGATACCAATGAAAGCACTGTGGACTCAGAAGAGGAGCCAGAAGAGCACCCAGAGGATTCTGATGAAGAGAGCAAATCCAAGTCAGAGGGTGACGAGACAGAGAAGGAATCTGTCACTGAAATGGAATCGGGGACAGAAGAAGAGTCTGATTCAGAGAAAGAGTCAGGCTCAGAGAAAACATCTGGGACAGAAAAGGAATCAGGATCAGAGAAAGGTTCTGATTCTGAGAAAGGTTCTGATTCTGAGAAAGGTTCTGATTCTGAGAAAGAATCTGATTCTGAGAAAGAATCTGATTCTGAGAAAGAATCTGATAGTGGGAAAGAGTCAGGAACTGAAAAGTCAGGAACTGAATCCAGTACAGAGAAAGGATCTGGGACTGAGAAAGATTCAGAGGAAGTGTCTGAAGAGGATGAGGGGACTGGGGAGTCCAAAGAAAGTGGCTCCTCTGCCCGTTCTTCCAAGAAATCATCTGGCACTGCTACTGAAAGGTCCAGTGGAGGGACACAAGCCAGCGTGAGGAGTAGTGCCTCTGGCATCAGTGGAAGTAATAGTAGCATTGGTAGCGTTGGTGGCAGTGGTAGCATTGGTGGCAGTAGTAGCATTGGTGGGAGTAGTAGCGTTGGTGGCAGTGGTAGCGTTGGTGGCAGTGGTAGCGTTGGTGGCAGTGGTAGCATTGGTAGCATTGGTGGCAGTGGTAGCATTGGTGGCAGTAGTAGCGTCGGTGGCAGTGGTATCATTGGTGGCAGTGGTAGCGGCTCAAGCAGTGCTGCCTCCCAGCCTGGTTCTTCCATAAGATCGTCACAAAGTGCTGGAGGCTCAGTGATGTCCAGGCCAGAAAGTGAGGGTGTCAGTGAAGAAGAGTACGGGTCGGGAAGCTCGGTGTACCACGGGGGCAGCCAGACCCAGCTCTCTGGATCAGAGGTCAGCGAGCCAGAGGACAACCAGATGACGGACCAGAGCTCCCTGGCTGGCAGCGAGAGGAGCTCTACCAGCTCCAGGTCCACTGGAGGCAGCCGCAAGTCCATCCTGACCTGCAGTTCACAGGACACCATCAATGAGGAGAGTGAAGAGGAGGACGAAGGAGAATCTGAGGAGGAAGGCAGTACCGCCAATGAGAGAATAGAGTCTGTGGAAGAGCTGAGTGACGGAGCAGCGTCCAGGAGGTCCAGCTTACTGTCTGCTGGAGAAGGGCCCAGCCGTAGTCCCGATGCTGGAACTCCCTACTGCTCAGACTCCAGCAACAGCCTGACAGAGGCCTCAGAGGAGACCTTCGGAGGACTCTCTCCCATCACAGAGGTGGACGAGGACGCCATTACACCATCTGAGAAATCTGACGCCAGTAGCCTGGGGTCAGCTGGTAGATCCCAGTTGGGAGCCACAGAGGAGACCTCCGATACCGATTCAGATGGGAATGCCACAGCCTTCTGAGGGACGAGTTGGTCAGCTGTGAAGTAAGATTGGCTGGAGTGGCCTCTCGCATGGGAGTGAAGATAATACTGTGTGCTTCCCCCTGAGTGCTTCATTCTCTCTACCGCTCTCTATCTCCTGGAAAATACTTCTTGCATGGAAGGGGAATGGGTTGTTCTATCTTCAGTTTGAATTCTCTTTTCAATGGTGTTGAACCACTCTTTGTGGCATTTTTGTATTTTCTCTCCATCACACTTTTTGGTTGTGTTAGAAAGTTTCTTCAACCAATTGTACATTGTGTCTCTTTACTTATAGCCATATGATGACCAAAACGTAACACCGCAATGAACATGTTTCCAGAGTTGTGTGTTTCCTATCCTGTTACTGTCATAGTTTTAAAATGACTTGTGCATTGATTGGCATAATTTTATCTATAATCTGTTTGGATGCATGATGTTTGCATATTTGGAAATACTATTTTATCTGTGCATTAACCTCCTCTTTCTCTCTCCATCTTTCTTTGCATCTTTTATTCTCAGCCTGGAGTGAGAAGGAAGCGGATCAAGCTGGTTGTGGACAGGGAGTATGAGACCAGCTCCACAGGAGAGGACAGCGCTCCTGAACCCCAGAGGAACCGCCTGTCTAACATCAACAGCCACGCTAACATCAACGGGAACGTCTACTTCGCCCAGAACGGGACCATTGTGCGGACCAGGAGGCCTAGCCACCCCAACAATCTCAAGGTGGGCTCCCCGGGCCGCTTGGGAAAACAGTTTAAAAAGTTGGACATGCTGACTGAGACTCAGGAAGAGAAGCTTCCTCTAAACAGCGTAGGGGAACCAGTAACAGGAAATGGAACAGGTGCACTAACAGGCATTTCCTCAACCGTTGACATTAACCTCAACACCCGGCCGTCCAGCGGGTCCCTGGGGTCCATCATCACGGGCCTTGACAGTATTGGGTCCAAATCCAATATTGCCAAGGCCCTACATGACAGGAACAGTAGGAGTAACTGTTGTGTAGATGAGCAGGAGTCGTGTGTGGACAACATGGCGTCGAAAGAAACGTTGACGTCCCGCAGTGACCACACGCTGTCGGATGAGGAGGAGCTGTGGATGGGGCCTTGGAACAGCCTGCACATACCAATGACTAAATTATGACATATGGACTGCTGAGAGTTTATATTTTTCTGTTGACAAAGTTGACCCTGCATTTAATGTGTTGAGATATGGGAGCAACAAATGATTGTATGCCTCTGCTGTATAAGCGCCAATCACTGTCCAAGACTAGCAGTGTGATTGCGCTAACAGTATTATTTCATTATTCTTATGAATGATGACTTTTGATATGGTGATGTTTAATGTGTCAAATACATATCCCTGATAGAGCTATTATACAATCGGTCAACTTGCTATGAAGCAATGCTTGTCTCAAAAAAATGTATGAAAAGTCATGAATGGTGATTGGCATTATCCATCAAATGTACCTCGAGGACCTTTGTCTTGCTGGATGTTGCGCAATATGTTTTATAAGTATTTTCTGGATTTAGAGGTGAAGGATTTTTGGAGCCCACATACTTTATAATACAGAGAAATATAATGAGGTTCATTAAGAAATTATATGTATTTTGCTAAAATTGCGTTTTATTTGTAAATAATGAAATATTCTGATTTGATTATTTTGTGTTTGATTCATTTCCAATATTTTGACGTCTTATCAGAAAGTTTATGGAATTATTGTTGTCTTTTACTATCAGAGTATTGGGGAACATTTGGACTTGTAACCAATGACATAGAAGTAATGCAAACATGTCTATCAATATTTCAACAAAGAAATATGTTAATATTGTCATCATTTAAACTATATTGTTTTTAACAGACATGTGTATCTACATGATGTGGTATTTTCAGTCCCTTAAAAATTTGATGCAAAACCATTCTGTTTGAGAAATGTTCTAAATACATCAGGTCCCTGCAGATGGGGAAACACTACCAAATAATGTTTCAATCTCAACAATAAAGTTTTAACGTGCAATTATTTGGAGAACTGGCATGAATGAAGTAGCACAACACCCGCAGGTAACTCATGTCAAGACACAGGTATTGTGGAGAATGCTGTTTACAAAGGCCCAATATTGAACTCTGTAAAAGTACACTTTGAGTGACGTTGGCAAGGAAATTTGAAATTCATCCCTGTGGTTTTCATTCAGTACACTCAATATCAATAGTTTTTGCTGTTCCCATTAGCTTGTGATCTGAAAATAAGTTGGCGGTATTTGACAAACTTCCTAACCTAGAGTCTTTTTCTGAAGCATACTCCTTATCATCTTGAATGACTTGGGGTAGGCAATTGTATATGATATTAAATGCTAATCATCTTTCATAAGCTTGACTTTCTACCTAAAAGTCATCTGCCAATTTATCTTCGGACAATTGGAGTTCCAGACAATAAAGAGATGAGGTAATGTGGAGAGAGGACAGAAGTGGAAACATTCAGAAGATTGAGAGATTAACCTCTTCTGATAACCAGGTGAATTCAGGTGAAAGGTATGATCCCTTATTGATGTCACCTGTTAAATCCACTTCAACCAGTGTAGATGAAGGGGAGGAGACAGGTTAAGAAGGATTTTTAAGCCTTGAGACAAATGAGACATGGATTGTGTATGCGTGCCATGCAGATGATGAATGGGCAAGACAAAATATTGAAGTGCCTTTGAATGGGGTATGGTAGTAGGAGCCAGGCATACTGGTTTGTGTCAAGAACTGCAACGCTTCTGGGGTTTTAACACGCAACAGTTTCCTGTGTGTATCAAGAATGGTCCACCACCCAAAGGACATCCAGCCAACTTGACACAACTGTTGGAAGCATTGGAGTCAATGTTGGCCAGCATCCCTGTGAAATGCTTTCGACACCTTGTAAAGTCCATTCCCTGACGAATTGAGGCTGTTCTGAGGGCAACTCAATATTAGAAAGGTGTTTTTATTAATGTTGTGTACACTCAGTGTATGTTATGTTTGGCGCTTTACGTGTAAGGGCATATATGAGAATTCTCTAGAGTGTGCTCTATCCTTTCAGCCACAAGATGGCGCCTAAAGCTTTATAATGGAACAGATTATTGGCCTACATTATTGACAAACCATGAAATTACACTACACTACCAATAGAAATCATTTGGACTATCTATCTATACAAAACAGAAAAATATAAGTTATAATATGTTTCTATTTACCTATTCATGGACATATTAAATATTTGTTGTATGTGCTGCCAATTTAGCCTGTATTTGTGGAATGAGTATCAAATCAAATCAAATTTATTTATATAGCCCTTCGTACATCAGCTGATATCTCAAAGTGCTGTACAGAAACCCAGCCTAAAACCCCAAACAGCAAGCAATGCAGGTGTAGAAGCACGGTGGCTAGGAAAAACTCCCTAGAAAGGCCAAAACCTAGGAAGAAACCTAGAGAGGAACCAGGCTATGTGGGGTGGCCAGTCCTCTTCTGGCTGTGCCGGGTGGAGATTATAACAGAACATGGCCAAGATGTTCAAATGTTCATAAATGACCAGCATGGTCGAATAATAATAAGGCAAAACAGTTGAAACTGGAGCAGCAGCACAGTCAGGTGGAAGTTGAAACTGGAGCAGCAGCATGGCCAGGTGGACTGGGGACAGCAAGGAGTCATCATGTCAGGTAGTCCTGGGGCATGGTCCTAGGGCTCAGGTCAGTTGAAACTGGAACAGCAGCATGGCCAGGTGGACTGGGGACAGCAAGGAGTCATCATGTCAGGTAGTCCTGGGGGGCTCAGGTCCTCGGAGAGAGAGAAAGAAAGAGAGAAGGAGAGAATTAGAGAACGCACACTTAGATTCACACAGGACACCGAATAGGACAGGAGAAGTACTCCAGATATAACAAACTGACCCCAGCCCCCCGACACATAAACTACTGCAGCATAAATACTGGAGGCTGAGACAGGAGGGGTCAGGAGACACTGTGGCCCCATCCGAGGACACCCCCGGACAGGGCCAAACAGGAAGGATATAACCCCACCCACTTTGCCAAAGCACAGCCCCCACACCACTAGAGGAATATCTTCAACCACCAACTTACCATCCTGAGACAAGGCTGAGTATAGCCCACAAAGATCTCCGCCACGGCACAACCCAAGGGGGGGGGGCCAACCCAGTATAAACATAGTTTATTCTTATTGTTAGATAGTCTAGGATTGCTGCTTCCGTATAACTGGATTCAATGCTGATCAATTCAATACACTGCGTAGTTGGATGCAATATGGATCAATACCAATACACTGCGTAGTTGGATGCCATGCTGATCAATACCAATACACTGCGTAGTTGGATGCCATGCTGATCAATACCAATACACTGCGTAGTTGGATGCCATGCTGATCAATACCAATACACTGCGTAGTTGGATGCCATGCTGATCAATACCAATACACTGTGTAGTTGCTCTACTGTTGATTTGGAGGGCTACTTTTCACCACTATGTGGAGACATACTATATCTGAGCTACAGGGATGATCAAGCAAATTAATTCAAGCATTTTAGTATCAAAATACTTCGCTATCAACAATTCAAATGAACTGAAGTGGTGGAAAAATGACCCAATTGTCATACTTGAGTAAAAGTATAGATACCTTAATAGAAAGTTACTCAAGTAAAAGGGAAAGTCAGCCAGTAAAATATTATTTTGAGTAAAGGTCAAAAAGTATTTGGTTTTAAATATAAGCATCAAAAGTAATTGTAATTGCCAAAATATACTTAAGCATGAAAAGTACAATTAAAAGTATAAATCATTTTAAATTCCTTATATTAAGCAAAGCAGACAGCACCATTTTTAAATGTATGGATAGCTAGGGTCACACTCCAACATTCAGTCATTATTTACAAAATAGTCATTTGTGTTTAGTGAGTCCGCCAGGGCAGAGGCAGTAATGATGACCAAGTGTTCTCTTGATAAGTGCTTGAATTTGACAATTTTCCTGGTTTGCTAAGCCTTCAAAATGTAACAAGTACTTTTGGTTGTCAGGGAAAATGTATGGAGTAAAAAGTACATTATTTTCTTTAAGAATGTAGTGAAGTAAAAGTAAAAGTTGTCAAAAAATGAATAGTAAAGTGAAGTGCAGATACCTCAAAAAACTACTTAAGTAGTACTTTAAAGTACTTTTACTTAAGTACTTTACACCACTGCAAAATGGTAGATGTATCTTTTGTTTAGGTGTGTTGGTAGGTCACAGTATTTAACTGTACTGTTTATGTGTTCATGCACATACATGTAGGTTAGTGTTGTAATATTCCTCATGCAGTTCTGGTCTGTCTGAACATGTGATGTTTTCTGTATGTGCCTCAATGTTAAGAAACATCACGTTCCAGGGAATGTTCGAGATGTGAGCTGGTTTCATTCTATGTTTTGTAAAGTATATTTCTACATGAACATAAATATAACTGAACTTAATTATGTTGGTCTGGTAGGAGGATATGATCAAAAAATACACTCACACCATCTCAGCTTGCCCTGCCCCAGAAAATAACTTGGGAATACAGAGATACGGAAAATGGAAGCTACTCTGGGCAGACTAATTATAGCAGAAATGATTTGGATATTGCTGTAATGTGTTTAAGAGGTACCTATTTCATATCTAGCTCCTTTCATCAGTAGCATATGAGACCCTTGTTAGACAGTTATGACTGCAGACCCCTGGTTAAACATCAGCTACTGCCACTACAAGTGGATCATCTGAGCAGTATAATTAGCTGAAATACTGTAATTAGTAAGGTGTTCAATATATCAAAGCACCAGGGTTCTTCTTCTGCTTAGAGAACACTGTCATAGGCCCATGAGTCAGATGTTTTTGCATAGTAGACATATCCAGCTAGCTGCTTGTGGCAACAGACAGTTTAAAAGTAGATTGTAGAAGAATGTGGTCGTTAATTGATTTATTTTCTCACTAGAGGGGAACAGAAGTGTCTGAGAGGAACATGGCTGCTGTTTAGTACAAATGCACTGTTACCTTGAGGAAGACAGTCAGTTCAACTTCAATGAAACCTACTGTAATGTTTCCTTGCCAGGGTTGTTTAGTTTGTCCATAGGTTGTTCATTCTTCCATTAGCATCGGAATTGTTGTAGTTCTTATCTGGTTTTCCTCCTACTGTGAGATGGGATTTGTCAGAAGAGGAGCAAAAAGGGACAGGAAGATTTGTAATGTGTAATGTGATATTTGTAATATTTGTAATGTGGCGACTGGTTTCTTCCATCTCCCTGCATATGATTCATACAATGCTGATTGGTCGGAGGGTCCACATACTGGCCTAAAGACATCTAAAGGCTGAATCAGTCTCTTATTAGAAGGCAAAGATAAAAACCAGTAGAAACTTCAGTCCTCTAGAATCAGTGGTTTTACAATGCCAGGGCCTTGTCCAGTTTAATCAGTACAAGTTAAAAGTGAGTTTGGGCTGTGAAATTAGCCTTAATTGAGTAATGGCAACAGATTGTCTCTCTTGCGTCATTTCAGTGTTTATAGCTGCCCTATTGTGGTTGTCATTGTTTTAACTGCCCAGAATGGGCCATTTATTCAAAGTTTGTTTACTTAAGGCTCTGGCCACCGCCGTTTATCTTCCTTTTAATGGTTCGGATGAAAATGTTCACAATGTTGTTTTTCGTTTGTGATGTGCTATTTATTGGATTCCTTTGGCCTGTTTGAAGTAGGAATCTGATGCTCCTCCTCTGAGCTATTTAGAGAGAATGAGGTGCTTAGGCTGAGTAGATGTAAGTCCATCATCATCTCCTCATTTCCACTTGCTATTTAGGACCATGTCCTTCCAAAATAAGTATCTCCTGACCGCGGTGTGAGCTATCTGGGGACCTGTTTGTGAGTAATTTCAGGATATTAGGATGTCCCAATTCGTTTTGTTTTGACGTCTCACCAGCTCCATCGTCTCCTGTGTGTATTTCTGTATGCCATTTCATATAATGCCATTTTCAAGGCAATTTAAAAAAGCTTTTTGGGGTTTTGGTAACTATATATTGTACATGTTGAGTACCTTATAATTTCTATGCTGCACATTGTTATTTTAGAAATGTACACAAACCCAAATAAAGGTTTTACTGACAGACAGGGGACACACTTGTGAACTCACACACACACACCCGCACGTACCCACACACAAGCACACACACACACACGTGCAGTCAGACATGCTGTGCACTCCATGAGCTTGTCCCTAGGACATACCCCCAAAGGTTATATTATATCTGAAATGTTGGGTGTGTAGTGAAGTACATGCTCCACTGTCTGGCACGTCTCTAATGAAGGGGTGTACAGTATGGCCCATGATCTTGTTTTACATGCAGTATATATGCACCATTAGATACTGTACATTTCTTTCTACTGTACATCTTACAAGATGAGAAAGGTATGCCATCTTTTGCATTCAATATTCACTATAACAAACAGATCATCAGGTGCCAAACACACTCATGTCCTCCGGACTACTAAATCAGTATTTCCAACAGAGATGGACATGATTCGTTTTAGGCCACATTGTGATGATCAAGCCTGGAAAAAAATCAGGTCTAAAATAATCAGGAGTCTGAGAGGGCCACACGTCGCCAGACCTGTCAAGACTGTGAAATTTCAGCACCCACGGTGTTAATGCATAATGTCAACCCAGTAGGTAGCCTTGTTAAAAAGCAATTAAGCCAAAATGATTTAAACATCATGTGGTTTGGCTATTGGGTAGCGCAGTGTTGTTTTCTTCAAATGAGAATTTGACTGTCTGCTCACATTTAAACCGCCATTTGTGTGAGCGTAGTTCTAACCACACTTTCTCACAACCGCCAAACCCTACCAAACCACAGACTTCACACACACACACGCACGCACGCACACACACACACACACAAATATACACACATACAAATGTACAGACACACAAACACACACAAACACGTTCCCTCATGAAGAGTAATTGAGGGGTTTGACTAGTTTTTGGTGCATTAAAACAGTAGATGCTGTTTTAAATGGCTGGGACTGAGACACACTTGGTTGTCTGTGACTGGGAAAGGCATGGGTTATTGCTGACAGAGGACGTGGCACCCAATACTGTGTCTGTGTGGTTCCTTTTTAATCCTGTTCCACAGAAAGGTACAATGATGGCTATATTGTCATGTTTCTATTGGATTTGCATGGCATCAAGAAAAAAATGAGTGTTTGGATTAAAATGACTAAGATTAAACACTGATGCATTCTGTATAAACAACCAGAAGCCTTTGCATGCCAATTACTGCATCTGGACAAATACTGTATCACCACAGCCAGTGGAGAATCCTCGGAAAACAACCCATGTTTCCATAGCAACTGGTCCCATCCCATAGTATGTGATGATTTGCTATTACGAGTGCATCAGAATAAGTCTGCTGGAGTCTAACGATATAACTACCCCTCCTGTCTGACACAGCTAACTGCTTTTAGCTCTTGCCTTTCCAAAACTGAAAAGTAAAGTGGTGAGAGTCGTTTTTTTGCTTTTGGCAGATTATTACCCCACACTGCTCTGTGTGAATGTGCTCATCACAGCCAGACGGCTTGGATGTGGTTTGGAGTGTCTGTGTGGTCCGCTGCACAGAAGACAGACAGAGAGACGGGGGGAGGGAGGGAGAGACGGATAGACCCCAGCGCTACTTTAAGCCCTCAGTTTTTCCATCACCGCTGTCGCCACTACGGTGCTTGTAGTACTTTTGAGCAGAGCCAGGGGACACAGAGAGAGAGAGTGAGACAGAGAGGGAGGGAGAGAGAGAGAGAGAGAGGGAGGGAGGGAGAGGGAGAGAGAGAGAGAGAGAGAGAGAGAGAGAGAACAAGCTAGGGAGTGAGAGAGAGAGAGAGAGAGAGAGAGAGAGAGAGAGAGAGAGAGAGAGAGAGAGCAAGAGAAAGACAGAGAACGAGCTAGAGAGAGGGAAAGACAGAGAACAAGCTAGAGAGAGGGAGAGACAGAGAACAAGCTAGAGAGAGGAAGAGACAGAGATCGAGCTAGAGAGAGACAGAGTGAGCGAGAAAGAAATTGGAGAGAGAGAGAGAGAGAGAGAGAGAGAGAGAGAAAGACAGAGAACAAGCTAGAGAGAGACTGAGGGACTGAGTGGGGAGCCACCAGTCTGGAGTCTAGTGGATGACTTATGAGGTTGATGGTTTGGTCTGGCGGAGCTGGGGCTGGGGTTTAATGGGGCTGGTGAAGGGGGGAGTGGAGGGGCGTTGAAAATAGCCTGGCCCAAACCTGTGGTTGACTCCGAGCCCCCCACCCCTCACCACCCCCTGCCCATACACGTGTGGTGTTTATTTACGAGGCAGTTAACCGCGTCGCGGTCCCCGCGGTGGACTGACACTAGACGACAGCAGCGTAATGTCCTGCCCTTTAAACTCAGCCCTAATGGTTGCTTTAGTGCGGGGAGCAGGCACTGGAAGAGGCGCCTAAGTGTCTTTTCATGGGGGCCCTCTGAGTAACACATCAACTCGCACATCTATGGGCCACCGTCCAGGCTTTATGAGTACCTGCTTCTGTGGCTGTGGCGCCACTATTTTTAGGCACGGCTCTATGACGGGGATAGCAGGAACAAGTAGGAGAATGTTATTAATCTGTTAGACTAATAGAAAAAATTACTTTTGGAGGTGAATGTCTTTTTAATATCAGTGACTGTGGCACCTGTGACATTTGAATGGCATCTAGAGGAACAGGGATTTGAAACTGAGCCCTTTTAATGCTATGTTGGGGATGGCCGCAGTACACTTAGGTTGGGTACTGTTACCCAACCTGCAATTGTTTGGGTAACAGATGTGATCGTGCTTCGTAACTGCATTGTGTTTTTAAAGAAAAGATTATCCAACCGGTGATCCCAGTTGATTGGTGTTAATTCTGACGATAGACACTCGGAAGCAAATTAGATGTGTAGGACAACAGAATATTGATGGCTGTAGATTTGTGATTTGTCTGTTAGCAAGGAAATAGCTGAATTAGCAAGGAGCTAATGCTACCATTACAATTAGAGCATGCTAGTTAACACACTCTTACAACAATAACATACAAAACCACATCCCAAGAAGCCCCCAATATCTAGCAGTCAAAAGTTTTAGAACACCTACTCATTCAAGGGTTTTTCTTTATTTTTCACTATTTTCTACATTGCAAAATAATAGTGAAGACATTGAAACAATGAAATAACACCTATGGAATCATGTAGTAACCCAAAGAGTTTTAAACAAATCTAAATATATGTTTTATTTTACATTCTTCAAAGTAGCCACCCTTTGCCTTGATGACAGTTTTGAATGAGTAGGTGTGTCCAAACTTTTGACAGGTACTGTATGTACATAACCAGTCAAAAGTTTGGACACACCTACTCATTCCATGGTTTTTCTTTATTTTACCATTTTTTTTACATTGTAGAATAATAGTGGAGACATACAAACGATGAAATAACACATATGGAATCATCTAGTAACCAAAAAAAGTTTAAACACTTTGCCTTCATGATAGCTTTCTCTCAACCAGCTTCACATGGAATGCTTGTCCAACAGTCTTGAAGGAGTTTCCACATATGCTGAACACTTGTTGGCTGCTTTTCCTTCACTCTGCAGTCCAAACCATCCCAAACCATCTCAATTGGGTTGAGATCAGGTGATTGTGGAGGCCAGGTCATCTGATGCAGCACTCCATCACTCTCCTTCTTTGTCAAATAGCCCTTACACAGCCTGGATGTGTGTTGAGTCATTGTCCTGTTGAAAAAAAATGATAGTCCCACTAAGCACAAACCAGATTGAATGGCGTATCACTGCAGAATGCTGTGATAGCCATGCTGGTTAAGTGTGCCTCGAATTCTAAATAAATCACAGACAGTGTCACCGGCAAAGCACCCCCACACAATCACACCTCCTCCTCCATGCTTCATTGTGGGAACAACACATGCGGAGATCATCCCTTCACCTGCTCTGCATCTCACAAAGACACCGGTTGGAACCAAAAATCTCAAATTTGGACTCATCAGACCAAACGACAGACTTCCCCCAGTCGCATGTCCATTGCTCGTGGTTCTTGGCCCAATCAAGTCTTTTTTTCTTATTGGTGTCCTTTAGTAGTGGTTTCATTCCAGCAATTTGACCATGAAGGCCTGATTCACACAGTCTCCTCTGTTGAGATGTGTCTTTTACTTGAACTCTTTGAAGCATTTTTTGGGCTGCAATTTCTGAGGCAAGTAACTCTAATGAACTTATCTTCTGCAGCAAAGGTAACTCTGGGTCTTCCAGAGTGGCCGTCCTCATGAGAGCCAGTTTCCTCATAGCGCTTGATGGTTTTTGCGACTGCACTTGAAGAAACGTTCAATGTTCTTGAGATTTTCCTGATTGACTTATCGTCATGTCTTAAAGTAATGGACTGTCGTTTCTCTTTGCTTACTGGAGCTGTTCTTGCCATAACATGGACTTGGTATTTTACCAAATAGGGCTATCTTCTGTATACCACCCCTACCTTGTCACAACACAACTGATTGGCTCAAACGCATTAAGAAGGAAAGAAATTCCACTTATTAACTTTTAACAAGGCACACCTATTAATTTAAATCCATTCCAGGTGACTACCTCATGAAGCTGGTTGAGAGAATGCCAAGAGTGTGCAAAGCTGTCATCAAGGCAAAGAGTGGCTACTTTGAAGAATCTCAAATAGACCATATTTGTTGGTCAGTTTAACACTTTTTTGGTTACTTGATGTCTTCACTATTATTCTACAATGAAAATAGTGAAAATAAAGTAAAAACCTAGAATGAGTAGGTCGTCACGTCTGTGGAACTTGTTCAATTTATGTCTCAGTTGTTGAATCTTGTTATGTTCATACAAATATTTACACATGTTAAGTTTGCTGAAAATAAAAGCAGTTGACAGTGAGAGGACGTTTCTTTTTTTGCAGAGTTTATGTACAGGGGCGCAACTTTCACTGGGGACACATTCGTAATTGCATTTTTGTCCCCCCCAGTTTGGTCATTGGAATGTGACACAAAACGAGGCAACGGTGTGCTTTTGGACCATGCGGATTCCTCCAAGTGGCCGGGTAGGCCGTTTGGAATGTTTATGTGACTGGATAATAATTTTTTTATAATGATAATGATGTCCCCCCACTTCTAAAACCAAAGTTGCGCACATGTATATGTATGAGTTTGCAAAACATTAATATTGAGTTGCCCCCCTTTTGCCCTCAGAACAGCCTCAAAAAAGCCTCAAAGCGTCAACACAGGACTAAGATCGAGTTGTACTACACCGGCTCCGACGCTCGTCGGATGTGGCAGGGCCTGCAAGCTATTACGGACCACAAAGGGAAGCACAGCCGAGAGCTGCCCAGTGACATGAGCCTACCAGACGAGCTAAATAAAATGCTCGCTTCGAGGCAAGCAACAATGAAACATGCATGAGAGCATCAGCTGTTCCGAACGACTGTGTGATCATGCTCTCTGCAGCCAGTGTGAGTAAGACCTTTAAACAGGTCAACATTCACAAGGCCGTAGGGCCAGAAGGAGTACCGAAACGTGTACTCCGAGCATGCACTGACACTGACATTTTCAACCTATCCTTGTCTGAGTCTGTAATACCAACACGTTTCAAGCAGACCAACATAGTCCCTGTGTTCAATAACACTAAGGTAACCTGCCTAAATGACGACTGACCCGTAGCACTCACGTCTGTACCCATGAAATGCTTTGAAAGGCTGGTCATTGCTCACATCAACACCATTATCCCAGAAACCCTAGACCCACTCCAATTTGCATACGGCACGAACAGATCCACAGATGATGCAATCTCTATTGCACTCCACACTGCATCTTTCACACCTGGACAAAAGAAACACCTGTGGGAGAATTATATTAATTGACTACAGCTCAGCGTTCAACACCATAGTGCCCTCAAAGCTCATTACTAAGCTAAGGACCCTTGGACTAAATCCTGGACTTCCTGACGGGCCGCCCCCAGGTGGGAAGGGTAGGTAACAACACATTCGCCACGCTGATCCTCACGCTGTCCCCTCAGTGTTGCATGCTCAGTCCCCTCCAGTATTCCCTGTTCACTCATGACTGCACGGCCAGGCACGACTCCAACCCCATCATTAAGTTTGCCGACGACACAACAGTGGTAGGCCTGATCACGACAACAATGAGACAACCTATAGGGGAGGAGGTCAGACACCTGACCATGTGTTGCAAGGACAACAACCTCCCCCTCAATGTGTTCAAGACAAAGTAGATGATTGTGGACTACAGGCAAAGGAGGACCGAGCACGCCCCGATTCTCATTTACGGGGCTGTAGTGGAGCAGATTGAGAGCTTCAAGTTCCTTGGCATCCACATCACCAACAAACTAGAATGGTCCAAGCACACCAAGACAGTTGTGAAGAGGGCACGACAAAACCTATTCCCCCTCAGGAGAATGAAAAGATTTGGCATGGGTCCTCAGATCCACAAAAGATTTTACAGCTGCACCATCGAGAGCATCCTGATGGGTTGCATCCCTGCCTGGTATGGCAACTGCTCGGCTGAAAGGCACTACAGAGGGTAGTGCGTATGACCCAGTACATCACCGGGACCAAGCATCCTGCAATCCAGGACCTCTATACTAGGCGGTGTCAGAGGAAGGCCCTAAAAATTGTCAAAGACTCCAGCCACCCTAGTCTTAGACTGTTATCTCTGCTACCGCACGGCAAGCGCTACCGGTGTGCCAAGTCTAGGTCCAAGAGGCTTCTAAACAGCTTCTACCCCCAAGCCATAAGACTCCTGAACATCTAATCAAATGGCTACCCAGACTAATTGCATTTCCCCCCTCTTCTACGCTGCTGCTACTCTGTTATTATCAATGCATAGTCACTTTAATAACTCTACCTACATGTACATATTCCCTCAATTACCTTGATGTTGTTATTTACTGCTGCTCTTTAATTATTTGCTGTTCTTGTCTCTTACTTTTTCTTAGGTATTTCCTTAACTGTATTATTGGTTAAGGGCTTGTAAGTAAGCATTTCACTGTAAGGTCTACTACACCTGTTGTATTCGGCACATGTGACAAATGAAATTTGATTTGATTTAAGATCCTCTCAAGCTCTGTCAAAAAAAATACCCCGCAATCTACACACAATACCCCATAATTACAAAGATAAAACTTTTTATTTATTTTGGAAATGTATTAAAAACAAAAAAAGAAAGAACTTATTTACATAAGTATTCAGACCCTTTGCTATGAGATTTGAAATTGAGCTCAGGTGCATCCTGTTTCCATTGATCATCCTTGAGATGTTTCTACAACTTGACTGGAGTCCAGCTGATTGATTGGACATGATTTGGAAAGGCACACACCTGTCTATATAAAGTCCCACAGTTGACAGTGCATGTCAATGCAAAAACCAAGCCATGAGGTCGAAGGAATTGTACGTAGAGCTCTGAGACAGGATTGTGTCGAGGCACCGATCTGGGGAAGAGTACCAAAACGTTTCTGCAGCATTGAAGGTCCCCAATAACACAGCAGCCTCCATCATTCTTAAATGGAAGAAGTTAGGAATGACCAAGCTGGCCTCCTGACCAAACTGAGCAATCGGGGGAGAAGGGCTTTCATCAGAGAGGTGACCAAGAACCCGATCGTCACTCTAGCAGGGCTCCAGAACTTTCCAGAAGGACAACCATCTCTGCAGCACTCCACTGGTAGCTTCATTAAATAGTACCTGCAAAACACCAGTCTCAACATCAACAGTGAAGAGGCGACTCCCTTATGTTGGCCTTCTAGGCAAAGTTGCAAAGAAAAAGCCATATCTCAGACTGGCCAATAAAAAGTAAATATTAAGATGGGCAAAAGAACAGACACTGGACAGAGGATCTCTGTCTAGAAGGCCAGCATCCCGGAATCGCCTCTTCACATTTGACGTTGAGACTGGTGTTTTGCAGGTATTATTTAATGAATCTGCCAGTTGAGGACTTGTGAGGCGTCTATTTCTCAAACTAGACATGTGTACAACATGTACTTGTCCTCTTGCTCAGTTGTGCACCGGGGCCTCCCACTCTTCCTTCTATTCTGGTTAGAGTCAGTTTGCGCTGTTCTGTGAAGAGAGTAGTACACAGCGTTATACCAGATCTTCCGTTTCTTGGCAATTTCTCGCATGGAATAGCCTTCATTTCTCAGAACAAGAATAGACTAACAAGTTTCAGAAGAAAGTTATTTGTTTCTGGACATTTTGAGCCTGTAATCGAACGCACAAATGCTGATGCTCCCGATAGACAACTAGTCTAAAGAAGGACAGTTTTATTGCTTATTTAATCAGACCAACAGTTTTCAGCTGTGCTATCATAGTTGCAAAAGGGTTTTCTAACGATCAATTAGCCTTTTAAAATGATAAACTTGGATTAGCTAACACAACGTGCCATTGGAACACAGGAGTGATGGTTGCTGATAATGGGCCTCTGTACGGCTATGTAGATATTCCATTAAAAATCAGCCGTTTCCAGCTACAATAGTCATTTACAATGTTAACAATGGCTACACTGTATTTCTGATCAATTTGATGCTATTTTAATGAAAAAATAAATATGCTTTTCTTTCAAAAACAAGGACATTGCTAAGTGACCCCAAACTTTTGAATGGTAGTGCATATACACATATATATATATATATCTCTCAGGAAAGGTACTTAGTGAACTCGTACACATTGTAAATACGTAAAGAGAATGCACTATTTCAGAACTTGACCTACTGCTTGCATGTCAAATCATAAACATCAAATACATATTTTTGCAGTGGGTAGTGGAAACATAACCAACCCTGTTAAAGTTGCTTGACTCAATTGGAAGTCCATCTTAATGTTAAAATAATTTCCAGTCTCATGCTTGCAGTTCAGATCAGAACAGATTAATACAGCAATACATCTCTCCTTGTTATACCTCTGTAGTACATGTGAGTGTTTTTGGGCAAATCATATGCATTACTATTATATGAGAGCAAATATACACTAAGCATAAAAAATACCTGGGTAAACAGGACAAATAGGACTGCATACATTTCTGTGTGGGCCTGCCAGCCCACACAATTAAACTACTTCTGAGAGGAAGCGAAGATTATCCCTTAAACCTCTCAAATTGCTCAACCCAGTCTACCAAGGTGAACATGGTTTACTGTTTGATCAACACTGACAATCACTCATTGAAAAGAATTCCAAACAAACATTTACTACCGTCTATCCATCTTTCTTTGGTTTGTATTTGCAGATTTGATAACATTGGATTAAATAAGTGTAAGCATAATGGTGGAGAAAAACTTAAACCTACCAGAGGGCTAGGTGGGACAGAGAGAAAAGGAGCACATTATTCGATTGGAATCCATCGACCCTTAGAGAACAGTCTCCTATGGTCTTCTTCTTCACATGCTGGTTCCTGGATTACTTTCTGTTTATGTACCACACTGTGCTCATCGTTGCTCATTGAAGGCTACACCTCCACCATACAAATGAAAGGACCATGAGGAGTCAACACAGACCAGACCACATTAATTAGTCCATGGGGTTTTCTCGTTTGGGCAAAAGGCCATCCTCCGTCCTCCTTCCTCTGCCCTCTCTCCTCCGTGACCCGGAAACCGATAAGTGGTGGAGTGGTCAAGGAGTGTGTCAGTTCGTATGTAGGCAAACGGAAGAACTGCCCTCCTTGATAGCCTCCTTTTGGCGAGGATGCACAAGTGTCTCCTAACAGAGTCCTTCGCAGAAAGGTTTTGAAATCTGCCACACCCCATCTAAATCAGCTTTTGTTTTGTCAGAGGATAAAAACATGAACATGTTTAAAAACAACATTATACTTATTGTTTTATCTATAAAATGTCTTGCACAACTAACTTAATTTGTTTTGATCACTTTAGAAATGTATTTTGAGACCCAGCCCACGGATGTAGATTTTTGGTCCAGTCCGGACCGGCCTTGATTTGATCCAAACAAAGACGTCTATGATTGGTTCAGATTTGGTCTAGACCGGTCTTTATTTGGCCCAAACAAAGAGGTCTATGATTGGTTCTGATATGTTCTGGTCCAGACCGGCCTTGATTCAGCCAAACTTAGTTCAGATTTGGTCCAGTCCGTCCTTGATTTGGTTCCATTGGTTCAGATTTGGTCTGGTCTTGATTTGGCCCAAACTGTGGCACAAATGTGGTGTTGTCTGGACCTGCCTAATAAATATTCCATACTTTAGTCTCCAATTTGCAATTTGCTAAGTGGGGAAAAAAACTTTGAACATTACATAATGCTATCTTCATTGACATGTAGATGTAAGTGAAATTATGTACGGTTGAAATTTGGCCATGAGAAACAATTATTAAAAAATACAGATTTTCACCACCTGTAAAATACGTCTTTCATTTTTACTTCGGAAAAAAATGAACGTGTCATCAATGTCAGTACAATTTTGCTCACTTGGTTGTTTCCCTGTTCATGGTCTTTTCCTTTTTCCGCTCTTTTTCTGCTTCAGCTAATTGTCTGAACAGACTTTGATGATGCAAACACAGATCGAGCTCTCCTCTTGTCTCCATCTATTCAACAATGGCCTCCCACTCACAGATGACTCTAATGACAGGATGTGGCTGGCTCAGCTTGATGACCTCATCAGTCCTAATCTGTAGGGGGTGGGGGTCAGTTGGTTCATGGAGTAGGATGAAGTTACTCCTATACACTAATCTTAGGTCAGTTGTATGGTCATGTGTATTTTTCCCCTCTAGCGGCTTTGGTTAGGATTTGGGGAAGGAAAGCTGATCTGTGTCTCTGGGGAACTTGTCCCCTGAGTTTGGATCACAATGTTTGATGAGGCACCCTTGGTCTCACTGATGAGCTGGTTGCAGCCACTGTTCTCCAGACTAGTGACTGTGGTCTAGACTTCCTCCAATCCAAGAGCCAATCCATCCCAAGACAAACAGACACAGTGATTACAATTAAGCACTGCTATTAAGGGATAGGCTTCAGGCAGATTATGGGAAAGAGTTGTGGCTAGTACTTATATATTGCTATTGCAGAATGTTGATTTTCTCAAGGATGAGCGTGAGATTGACGTGTGGTCAATTGTTTTTATAGTTAGTGTAACCACACAAATTATCATCTATCAATGGTGCAGGTAAAAAATATGTCTCTGCAAGGGACAGTGAATCCAATAGCTCCCTATGTCTTTGGCTAATTAGAGAGACAGTGAAAAAATTTGGGAAGAGAAACTGGAGGTGCCCCCAGTTCCCCAGGAGGGGGTTGTGATTGAGAGGATTAAGATTAGTGGGCGGATCCCTCTGAGTGACTGACAGTACAAAGTGAGATAGGGAGGGAGGGAGGGCAGGGCAGGAGTCTGTGTGGCGGACCAGCAGCAGTTTTACTCTTCAATCAGCCAGTTGAAAATTGCCACTCCTGTCAAAGTGGAGGTGTTTACTGAATAGAGGACAAGAGAGAAAAAGAGAGACGGGGGAGAGAGTTATGCAATGTGTTGTGTATGTGTGTGCATGCGTGTGTGTCTTTGAGTGTGCACGTTTGTGTGAGTGTACGTGTGTGTGTGTCTGTGTGTGCGTGTGTGTGTGTGCATGTGAGCTGAAGATGAGCTCAATTTGAAAGAGTCCGTGGGTTGAAATAACATTAGGCTTGATAGGTTGGAATGAAGACAATTTCACAATGATGTTTCCTGACACAAAAACAAATGATGCATTGCTAAATATGGGTGAATTAAAAGTGGAGTGAAAATCTTCCAAGAATGCCTATGAGGAACCACATCAAACAAGGAGTATAACTAAGTCATTGTTTGTGGTATTTTTTTCATCAGTACTATGTTGGTACAGTCCCAATTTGTATTGCATGTCAGCAGTCAAGCCTTTTGCATCATGGTGATGATGTGACTCGTGACACTTTGCTTCTTGAAAGGTCAATATCTTGAAAACATGACTGCTGACATTCCCATTTTGGGACTGTATCAACAGAGGATTTATGAAAAACTTTTGGGTTGGTTTCCCTTTAACTTAGTAAGTGTGTACGAGGCAGTGGTCTGATAATCCAATAGAGACAAGAAAAAAAGAAAAATTGTCTCACATTCTAACAACGTTTACTTTTTTATGTTATTCCAGGAGAGTGTAACTGCAAGTAATAAAAAAAATGATTTTCCACTTATTTGAGACCAAACCTTAGTCTCTGAGGACTGAGAAGTGATGACATGTGGCGTTGCTGCTAACATAACCTCAGTTAACCCAGAACAAAAATCTTGCGTAATTTGGATGGACCATTTATGTTTACGTAGTCTGCCCACAAGAGATTACAGCTAACACAGATTCTCTTTCCTGTGCCTCATCTGGATTTTATCTCTGTAGAGGAGGTGGAGGGGGGGTATTTGGGTTTGGTCATGGTTGGCATTGGGGGATCCAAGGACGTTATCTGGGAGAGCCCCACCGATGACCTAGTGAATTGTCTGGGGGTCCAAGGGAATCGTTTTGGGAACTCTACCATGCCAATTATATTATTGCCGTAACCCTAACCCTAGCTTCATGTCCACACCCCAGCTCAACCCTAACCTTAACCTCAACACTAACCTCTAGCACCTGTGCAATGTACTACAGCTGTAGATAGCCTATATGTTTTTTTGTGCAATTTTTGCCTTCTAAGTATGAGATCACTTCATATTTTACTCATCACAGTTAGTACCCTAGCGCAGCCGACATATCCTAGAACTGTATACCATCCAATGCCCCCTCCTATCATCCCATGCCCCTTCCTACCCGCCCAAATAGAGAAAGAGGATCATTTTATTTGTGGCATGGTTCTGACGTCTTCATAAATCAGGCTAATGGCAGGGTTGTGGTGCACCCCTGCCTTGTTTGAATCTTTGTTAATGCCATACACATGTGACCAATGACAAGCTTGTATATATCACCAGTCATCACCACTCGCTCAGCTGTAGGGGTGGTTAGTCGTCTGCTGAGATATAGGGCGAATGACAGACGTTGTGATATTTGGCTGTGGTCTTTGGAACCAGGGACAGGCTTGGATCTGTGTTGTAAAGTACTGCCATACATTTTTGACGTTATATAGCTCCACTCACAGGCTATGGAATTAGTTCTCAGTTTTATCATGACAATGACTTTTTCAGGTAATTTCCTGTCGACATGGCGTAGAGCAGTGGCTCCCAAACGTTTTATAGTCCCGTACCCGTTCAAACATTCAACCTCCAGCTGGGTACCCTATCTAGTACCAGGGTCAGCGCACTCTTAAATGTGGATTTTTTTTCACCATCATTGTAAGCCTGCCACACACACACACACACACACACACACACACACACACACACACACACACACACACACACACTGTACAATAAATGTATTAAACATACGAATGAGAGTGAGTTTTTGTCACAACCCTGCTCGTGGGAAGTGACAAAGAGCTCTTATAAGACCAGGGCACAAATAATAATAGAATAATAATCAACAATTTAGCTATTTATTTAACCATCTTACATATTAAACATTATTTGTTCATCGAAAATGGTGAATGACTCACCACAGCTTAATGAGAAGGGTATGCTTAAAGGGATGCTCATAATTTTGATGAGGCTCTCTTGTTCAGATATCGGTAAGTGGACTGGAGGCAGGGGATGAAGGGGAAAACGAATCCAGTTGTTTGTGTCACCCGTTTCGGGAATGTAATTGCGTGATTGCGCACCCAACTCACTCAGGTGCTTTGCTATATCACATTTGACATTGTCTGCAAGCTTGAGTTCATTTGCACACCAAAAAATCATACAATGATGGAAAGACCTGTGTTGTCCTTGTTTCTTCGGGATCGGTGTCCCTTCCATGGGACGGTTGAGCTAACGTAGGCTAATGTAATTAGCATGAGGTAAGTAAGAAGAACAATTCCCAGGACATAGACATATCTGATATTAAATTATTGTTAATCTAACTGTACTGTCCAATTTACCACAGCTATTACAGTGAAAGAATAGCATGCTATTGTGTGAGGAGAGTGCACAGTTTTTAACATGAAAAGTTGTTAATAAACAAATAAGCATATTTGGGCAGTCTTGATGTAAAAAATGTAAAAGTCTAAAACATTGCACATACACTGCTTCCACCTAGTGGGCCAAATCTAAATTGCAGCTGGGCTGGAATAATACATTATAGCCTTTCTCTTGCATTCCAAAGATGATGGCACAAAAAAATACAAAAGAAAGGTTGTTTTTGTCTTTGTATTATCTTTTACCAGATCTATTGTGTTATATTCTCTTACATTCCTTTCACATTTCCACAAACTTCAAAGTGTTTCCTTTCAAATGGTACCAAGAATATGCATATCCTTGCTTCAGTGTCTGAGTTACAGGCAGTTAGATTTGGGTGTCATTTTAGGCAAAAAAAAATAAAAAGGGGCGGATCCTTAAGAGTTATTAATGCAGACAGAGAAGAACTCCAACTTCTTAATCCCAGCCTCAATTTTGTCCCGCACATGAATATAGTTGCGGAGAGTCCCTGTAATCCTAGATTCAGAATATTCAGGCAAGAAAAAACATCACCCAGATAGGCTGTCACGTGTGAGAAACTCGTCATCATACACGCGGTCAGACAAATGAAAATTATGGTCAGTAAAGAAAACTTTAAGCTTGTCTCTCAATAAAAATACAAAAAACGTGTCAATACTTAGCCCCTTGATAACCAATGCACTTCTGGATGTTTTAAAAGTGTTACATGGCTGCTGCCCATATCATTGCACAGTGAAGAAACTACACAAGAGTTCAGAGACCTTGCTTCAACAAAGTTAACCATTTTCACTGTAGTGTCCAAAACGTCTTTCAAGCTGTCAGGCATTCCCTTGGCAGCAAAAGCCTCTCGGTGGATGCTGCAGTGTACCCAATTGGCGTCAGGAGCAACGGTTTGCACGTCCATTACCACTCCACTATGTCTTCCTGCCATGGCTTTTGCACAATCAGTACAGATACCAACACATCATGACCACCAAAGTCCATTTGGTGTCACAAAGCTGCCCAGTACTTTAAAAATATCCCCTCCTGTTGTCCTGGTTTCCAGTGGTTTGCAGAATAGGATGTCTTCCATAATTGACCCCCATAAACGTAATGGACATATACCAGGAGCTGTGCCAGGTCCGCCACGTCTGTTGATTCATCTGGCTGTAATGCATAGAAATCACTAGCTTGTATGTGAAGCAGTAACTGTTTCAAATCATCTCTTGCCATGTCACTGATGCATCGTGAAACAGTGTTGTTTGATGAAGGCATTGTCTGTATAGTTTTTTGGGACTTTCCCACAGCATTGTCCTAGCCATATACGCAGCAGCAGGAAAAATGAAGTCCTCTACAATAGTATGGGGCTTGCCTGTCCTAGCCACTCGATAGCTCACCATATAAGACGCTTCTAGCCCCTTCTTTGTAATGGTATCTTACTAATTGAAAGTTGTCTCTATTTTTCAAATTGGCATGTTTTGTTTCTAAATATCTGTGCAAGTGTGAAGGTTTCATTGAGTTGTGAGATAGTACTTTAAACATATAATACACTGTGGCTGAGGAAAGGCACTACTCCCAATATAAGTGAACCCCAAATCAATGTATTTTTCATCATATTTGCGCCTCTTTGATAGTCAAAAGTCCTTGTCTGTTATTGGTGCGTTCCCGGGTAAGGGGGCAGTAGCTCTTCGACTGCATCAGATTCACAACTGTCAGTGTCCATGCTAGCTGGACTAACAACAAATGTACCATTACTGATGCTAGCATTGGATGTGTTCGTGGAAGCCGAACAACTTGTGTCGCCGACAGGTGCAGGTTTAGTAAATCAAAATCAAATCAAATCAAATTGTATTTGTCACATACACATGGTTAGCAGATGTTAATGCGAGTGTAGCGAAATGCTTGTGCTTCTAGTTCTGATAATGCAGTAACAATCAACGAGTATCTAACCTAACAATTTACAACAACTACCTTATACACACAAGCGTAAAGGGATGAAGAATATGTATATAAAGATATATGAATGAGTGATGGTACAGAACGGCATAGGCAAGATGCAGTAGATGATATCGAGTACAGTATATACATATGAGATGAGTCATGTAGGGTATGTAAACATATAAAAGTGGCATTGTTTAAAGTGGCTAGTGATACATGTATTACATAAAGATGGCAAGATGCAGTAGATGGTATAGAGTACAGTATATACATATGAGAAGAGTAATGTAGGGTATGTAAACACTATATTAAGTGGCATTGTTAAAAGTGGCTAGTGATACATTTTATACATCAATTTTCCAATTTTAAAGTGGCTGGAGTTGTCATTACGTTGGCAGCAGCCACTCAATGTTAGTGGTGGCTGTTTGGCCTTGAGATAGAAGCTGTTTTTCAGTCTCTCGGTCCCTGCTTTGATGCACCTGTACTGACCTCACCTTCTGGATGATAGCGGGGTGAACAGGCAGTGGCTCGGGTGGTTGTTGTCCTTAATGATCTTTATGGCCTTCCTGTGACATCGGGTGGTGTAGGTGTCCTGAAGGGCAGGTAGTTTTCCCCCAGTGATGCGTTGTGCAGACCTCACTACCCTCTGGAGAGCCTTACGGTTGTGGGTGGAGCAGTTGCCGTACCAGGCGGTGATACAATCCGACAGGATGCTCTCGATTGTGCATCTAGCATCTAGTACTGCTGGTAGTAGCAGTACTACCAGTAGAGCTGGTATGTGTCTCTATGGTTGTGGGCCTTATTAAATGGACTGTTTGAAAATGTGAAGACATTTAAAAATATATATATATTTATTTTAAAAATTAAAATAATTTGAATCACATTTTTATTTGGCGTACCCCCAGCGACATTGCGCGTAACCCTGGGGTTATACCTGGCGTAGAGGGAACATCCTCTTTGAATAATATACTGTATGTTCCTTGAGTTACATCTCAGACACACCATTCAGATTGTCAGCATTCACAGTAGAGGGCCCCAACCTCGCCAGGCACAACAATAGGCACCATCTGCTATGTGCCAGACAAATTGCTGCTTCTCTCGCTGGTTCAACATGCAGAACCAATGACTTTACTTTGAAACAATCAGAAGGCATGCAAGGACCAACAACGAGAAGCAGAAAAGAGGGTACTTTTCCTGGTGACATCAACGCCCTTTCATCTTCAAAACAGACAGAATTTAACTTAATTAAAACAATACATCTGCTTTTCATGTTGATGTTTTTTCTGGACCAAGTCTTAGTTTCATCTGCCTAAGGGGTTTTGTGGTTGATGGAGCATTATTTTTAAAGTTTTGCTATATGCACGAAAATGGTCTATTAGCTAGCTAGCTAACATTAGCTTGCTAGCTGAGCCAGTCACACTTCATACGAAATTAATGATAATGGTAACCAGCACGTGTACCCAATGCTGAACACTAGCTAAATGCTTCCTCCATAAGCTAGCTATCTAGCCATTGTGGCTAGTAACATTATTAATAAATCACAATTAATTTGTTTTCACAAAGTGGCTGCTTGTTCTCACAATAGTCAAACCAAGTCATCTTAGTGTGTTAGCGAATGACAATGCTAACCAAGCTAGGAATTTGGGTAGCTGGCACTGGGATTATGGGATAATGGAGAGTGAATTCTTTAAAAAATGTCATCATCTTGCTAGCTAGTTATCGAAAAATTATAGCTAGCTAGCCAGCAAACATTTAGCGCAGCTAGCTAGCTAACATAGGCTATCTAGCAAGGTCATCGACATGCCAAACAAAGCTCCAGAAAGTAATGATACTGGCACCTTCTGGCCTGGAGTATTTAAAAAAAAAAAAAAACAGTGACTGCCGACATTCTGGTCAAAAGTGCAGTAACACTTTATTTGGATAGTCCCAAGTAGATGGTTTGTAGATGTTCAGTAGATGTTCAATAACTGTCAACAACATTTCAAATAACTATCTACTAACGCTAATCCTAATCGTAAAACCTTATCCAAACCCCTAAACATAAACTTATCCTAACCATAGCCCTAACCCTAACCTTAACCCTAACTCTTATTTTAAACCTAAGCCTAACCATAACCCTAACCATAACCTTAGCAAGCAGTTGCTTATCAACAGATCAACAGTTTGTTGATTTTTTGACCATCTGTAGATGGCGCTATCCAAATAAAATGTGACCAAAAGTGCTAAGTACTGCGGTCGATTGTATCTCTGAGGTTTCTGTGCTCCTAGACTTGACCCATTGGAAACAAACCGCGTCTGGGTTCCACATTCCATCATATCTCTGCTGCATTCCATGGCCCCATTCAATTACAATATTAGATGACTGTTCCTCTAAGTTCTGGCGTCCCTTTTTCTTTCACTTTATCTCTCTGGCTTCTTCACACTACCTCGCTATTGTCCTTGTCTAAGATAAAAAGATATAGTTCATTTATTTAAAGGCTCCATAGTAGACACGTGCTGTCTGAAGTGGAGACAGCGACGGTTCATACAGCTGACGAATGTTGGAATGCGTTTGGTCTTATTTAATTTGCTGACATGATCAGACCACAGCGAGGCATTCTCAAGACGCTAGCGAGACACAACCTCAGACGATGGCTCTGAAGTTTGAAACACTCGCTAAATCAATATGGCAGCTTTTTCATTTCTCACAGAAAGCCACAGAAGTGCACATGCACAGACAGAACAGCGGCGTCACTAATATTAATGTCATATTAAAATATCTGTCCAGTAAAAATCTCACATTCAAAGTTATTTTCTGTTAACTCATACTCAAATAATGTTGTTGACTCATCATATACTTGTATTTGTGGCCAAAGCATAAATTGGTGGGGAAAAAAACACATCAAAAACCCCACCTCAAGCTTGTATCTCAAACAGACTGTTGCAAAAATGCTTGCTATTTCCTCAATAGAACATGATGTCATGTAGGCTTATGGGCTGAGCTCGCCAATCAACTCGCATGAATATTTTTAATGACCGGTATACGCCCATACCATTCTGTTGTTGGGGTACACCCACACCATTCCAACACAGAAAAGCTGCTTTTTAACATAATTAAATAACTTTTTTGGAAGGAAAACTACTTTAACTCATTGTTGTTAATTATAGGTCATATTTAATAGAAATCTGGGAATACTGGACAGTTACTTTAAGTATTGAAGCCACTTTGGTTGCTAATGCAGTAAATCATGTTTGGATACACGTTGCGTTTTCAGTCTAAGGGGAGCAGTGTTTACTCTGTGCGTGAAATGGATTTGTAATGCTTTCTAAGCTTATGGGTGCATCTCAACTCAAAGTGGCTCCCTTTCCTTCAGCATCGCTGATGTTACGTGAAACAACTGAACAAGTCCATACAGCAAAATTCAACATGTGAAAGCAAAATAAGCATGTACACCATAATGCTTGAACCTAGCCTTTGTTTTCAGACACTGTCTACGTATATTTCACCAAGACAAGAGCTAGTAACATCATTGATGTGTCATGTTCATCCGAATATTTTAGAGTATGTTTAATCTCTGTTCATCTCAAGTCAACCGTTTCACTGTACTTGTTCATGTCAAAAATAGGATAATGTCAGTTGGTAGAGCAATATAGATATTAAAACTGATTAAAATCCATAGCTGGCAAAGTTGCCAACGTTTTCATTAGGCCAACCACTAGAATACATCTTCATTCTCATTAATACATAGAGCTTACATAGAATGATATACTGTATAGACTAATGTAGTTTGTAAATGATTGAAATCCATGTCTGGTGAAGTTGCTATAGTTATCATAAGGCCAACCACTGAACTAATAATAAGTCTTAGATCTCTTTAAATATGGTGACACTGGTGACAAGGGGGACTCTGTGACTGTCACTGTTTCCAGCAGTCTGCTGTGCACTGCGTACCAGTCTGGATGTCATTACCCTAACGGAGACAGTAAATCATGACGCAACGTAAGGCCAATTTGTGGTGGGCGAAAAAAAACTGGCCCTGGGTTTATGGAGTCGTCGCTGACTAAACAGGGCCCATTAACACGTGTGTGGGAGAGAGTTGCAATAGCAGCTAGAGAGAGAGAGGGGGGAGGAATGGGGGTTTAATAAAACAAGCTATTTAAGTGATATTATGTTTTGCCTCATTTCAAAACTGAAAATATAAGAAAGACAAAGAGCAATATTCATCAAAATAGACCTGGATCCATGGGTAAAGCCACTTAAGAGTATTGGTATTCATCCCTTGGCCTTTCAAGTTCTGCTGATGCCAAACCATTCTCCTTTGAACTTTATACGGTTGCTTGTACTTATTAGTGAACAAAATATCAGTAGGCGGTTTCAAAACTTCACCTGTATTTATGACATTTATATAACTCTCCTTTCATCTGAGGACCAGATTGTACGGGGACACACTGACTCGAAAGTTTCCACTCCGATTGGAAGCTAAGCTAGTGAGTCAGCATCAATACAAGTTTTACAGCGATCATCTCCTTTGAGCCAGCTCTATAGACCCATCAGATAAACCAGGACCCCCTCACATATCATTTTACTTGGCCAGAGGGGATAAGACAAGGCTTTTTTTCCTCAGCCCTGTCTGTCAGGGAACCTCATCTCTTTTTGTTTGTTTTGGAACAAAATATGTTGCAGAAACACAAAATGTGCGACATGCAAAATGCGAGTCCTTCCAGGTTGAAAGGGTTGGAGCACCAGGGGGTAGGCCTTACTAAGAGATGTCTACTGAATGACACATTATTCAGTTGTTATTGACACAATTATCTTCCCGGAATATCCAGTGTGATACAACATGCCACAGTGTTTGGGAACAGTAACCAATAGAAGTCAGCATTCAACTAGGATAGACATGAACAGCACAAAATATAAGCCATGGGTGCTATTAAATAACGTTTCAAGTCTCCTTTGCCGCACAAACCACGTATAAAGGGAGAAGAAGTCTCCACCACAATCTGCTGTGGCTGTTGCTGTGTTTTTGTCTCTGCTGCTCCACTTTTCTGTTTTAACCCTTTGAATCATCCTCTCTCTCTCTCTTTTCTCTCTCGCTTCTCCAGGTCAAATTATTCCCCGGCTTCACAGGGAATGGTTCTGCGGTGGCTCCAGTAATGGAGCTGTAATTTTGTATCTGCTTTGATGTGCTCCCGTCCCGACCGTCGTGTTACCTGAAGTCTGCTCGGTTGTGGGATGGCTGGGGCTGGAGCAGGCTAGGCTAGCTCACGGCTCCCTGCAGCCTGATTAGATGTAATTGCTCCATTTTGTAGTGGTGCTCGTGTGGAGAGGGGAAGCCTTGTAATAAGGGAGATTGCGTGAAGGGTCCAAGGATCAGAGACGCCAAGAGGAGCCACAAGGAGATGATAGGAGACAATTCCACCCCTCCTGTCGCCTCCCTTGTCCTGAGCAGACCCAGTCATTACCCCCTCCACTCCTTTCTATCTTTCCCTCTCTCCCTAGTCTCTGGCACACAGCATGGTGCCCTGGGGTTGAGTCATCAGAACTGTTTTGGGGGGAAGACATGGAGAATGTAAGGCTGCTGTCACATAAATATTTAGCATTTGTCCTCATTGTTAATGGTCTGTGTGTATACATATTCTGGTTGTGTGTCTTGTGTTGACCGCACACAGCTGCACTAATCTCACTCTATGAGGGTTTCGAATGAAAACCGTTTTACAGTAATTAACACCTACATTAGATTCCACAGATATAAACTCCCAATGATTTAGAAAGTTGAATTTTTACGGTCAGTGAATTTCATAAACTACTGTTTTAAACTATTAGAAGTGGCTATTTTGCAGGATTCTTATCTTGTAGGGTTCCACTTGAACTGTTGTAGGATTATATGTCACCAAACTGCAATGTTTTAATAATCAGGTAGTGTGTATGTAGTATTCTCCATTGAATTCTCTCATCTAGCGTCACTGCTCTGCATGAGAGCTGGGATTCTTGGAATAGTTCAGACACTTCCGGGTATCCGTGTCTGACTCAGACACTTTAAGAGGTTCTGTTTAACCCTGACTCTGACTCTGAGGAACGACAGGAGACACATTCTTTACGGGAAAGAGGAGAGGAAAATAGAGGAAATTACAGGCCAGAAGAGGATGACATGACACAGTGGGAGATGGAAGGAGGGAAGGGCGAGAGAGAGGGGGGAGAGACAGAGAGAGCGTCTGCTTGACCATGACCCTGTCTGATGAGATGAGAGGCTGGTTAGTTGTGTGAGCTGTGTCTACAGAGGTGACTCAGACAGAGGGATGTGCTAAGATTAACCTCTCTGTTTTAAAAAGGTCCTGCAGACTGACTCCGCTGTTGGAGAGATGACATTCCTTCCTCCTCTGGCTCCAAAAGCCTCTCCTGCAACAGGATGTCCAGTGATTTGCTCCCCTCCTCCTCCTTTTCCTCCTCCTCCTCACCCTCCATCTCCCAGTCTTTGGTGCCAGCTCGTCTGCCATTGGGCCCATTAAGACTAATGCGACACAGCCTCCGGATCGCATTTCAGCCCAATATGAGCCACCCGTACACCCACCTCATCCCTCACTCCATCTACATCCCCTCATCTCCTCTCCTCCTTGCTGACCAGGCCTGGCCCAGGAAGCACATGTCAGACCCGGGCTGACAGATCAATAAAAACACAGGATCCCAAAAGCCACCATTTTGTGTTTTATGATCCAGGAAAGCGTGCTGTAAATGATTTCTCTGCTTGTTAAAATAGTTTTATGAAGATGTCTGGAAAATGGGTTGGATGCTGCTGTTTCAGGAGGGATGGGGTAGGGGATGGAGGGATGAGGAGGAGTAAGGATAAAGAGGAGGATGATGGAGAGAAATAAATAAATAGTGGGAGGAAGGGGGCTAGGTGCAATGTCCCAGTCAATCCCTCCCTGTTTTACTGACTGGAGAAGGATTCTCAGCCCAGAATAAAGAGAGGAGCAGAAGATCAAAAGGCGGACAGAGACAACGTGCGGTTGGATCGCACACAGTGCACGGGCCAGTCTCTCTGCTGACCCCTTCTTATGTGGTTTCTATGAAACCATGCCCCTCAGCCACAGTGTTCCCATATAAACTAAAGCAGATTTGGCAAAAACTCTGAACACTGTACTCCCGTTTACCACTGTACTAATCGCTTTGCTGTCTCTGGATGAGTGCATCTCATGTGTCATCACTTCACTGCCTTCATATCACCCAGATTTTTGAAACACCACCATGTATAAATACCGTCATATAAGTGTCAAGTCCTATTCTATTCCCATCCTCACTTTTCCAGAGTCCTAGTGCCCCTAAACTTATACCCTTACGCAGTGCAAAGTTTATTTCTCTAAACACTTCTATCATATACACAGCGCATGTGACGTTAGTTAGTGCATCACTCTACCAGGCTAATGAGGCGGTCCTCCTATTCAGCACTGGGGGCATCAGGCAATTAACCAGTTGCACATGGTGATTAGCTGTCTGCATGTTGAATAACATTTAGCTCCCAGTTCCACATTAGTGGCTTATGGAAGCTAAGGTTCATAATTATGTCATGAATTGTATATGCTTGATTCATAATTATAGAGTCTATGTAATTATAGATGTACGCTTCCTCTGCAACCTGTTGTGACACACATTGTGCAAACATTCGTAATTAGCTCCGTTTGAGGGAGTATTACCTACCTTGGATGAGGGAGGATACTAGAATGGTTCGGGAATGGAAATGTTTTAGTTGCTTGCTTTTGCCAAAGGTGGATGAACTAATCTGGTTTTGAATTCTGTGTTTACCTGATGAGGCTTCACACTGCCTGCTCAACCCACATAATATCACACTTACCCTACTCCTGACATAGACACATTACTTTCATCTGCCAAATGCTGTTTGATTAGTTATCATTTCTGAGAGGGATCCATTTTTATTTGTGGGTTGATACATTTATTACTATAGCCACGTCCCACCTACGCCGGTCACCCAGGCTCTTCATTCTCTCACAGCCCCATACCGCTTCTGAAGCCCTTTCCCACAATTCCGACACATTTATGCACTTCTGAGTAGTTGGTATTGTAAGGGTTTTCCTCCTCTTCGTCTGAAGAGGAGGTATAGCAAGGATCGGACCAAGATGCGGCGTGGTAAGTGTCCACGGTTTTTAACATGAAAAATTCAACACGAACACAAATACAAAACAATAAACGTGAACAAAAACGAAACAGTACCGTGTGGCGAACAAACACAGACACGGAAACAATCACCCACAAAACAACAGTGAAACCCAGGCTACCTAAGTATGATTCTCAATCAGAGACAACTAATGACACCTGCCTCTGATTGAGAACCATACTAGGCCGAACACAGAAAACCAACCTAGAAACACAAAACATAGAATTCCCACCCAACTCACGTTCTGACCAATTAAAGCAAACAAATAACACAAGAACTAGGGTCAGAACGTGACAGGTATTCAGACTTACCCTATGCAGGTGCGTAACGGGCTTTGCAGGCGTGGTTAACTTGCGTGCTGAATACATTTAATTCAACGGCTGAAAACCCTCCCACTTGCTGGCAAACAGATTTTCTCATGGAGTTGTCATTCAACAGGATTTTCAGTGCATCTATCTTAAGCCAACCCATTTAAATATGGTGTTGCTTTATTAATTCATATTTTGTCGACAGGCTAGAATACATTGAGAGAACATAGGGATCAATGAATGAAAGCCATCTAAATATATGCATATTCGTCTCCATTTAAGCACCAGCTGGTAGATGAAAAGATTTTAGATTATTTAGGCTAATTTTCAGGTCAGAAAAGTGCGTATGAATATTTTTTTTTTTTAATTGGGAGAGCCTTTATGCTTAAAATATATTGATGAATCAAAAATAAAGTGGCTTGATTCCTCCTGAAAGTTGTCATACTCAAGTTCAATCCATAAAATATTGGAAGGTGTGAAAAATGTGTATAATATGGGTTGAACAATAGTCCTATAGATCTACACTAATCCTCACTAATCATCGAACTGTATGACAAAGATCCAGTCGTCGTGAACCATGCACCAGGTTCTAGGCTCCAGGTTTAAACTGTTAGGTGTGGTCTGAGTTCCATAATGATTCAAATAGGCTACATGTCCCAAATTATGATCCAGTAATGCTAGCTACCCTCAGGAACAACTACGCAGACGTGACAGAGGAAATAAAGGTAAACGGAATGGAATTATGCAAACTGTAAGCTACAAATTCAAGAAAACAAACACTAAAGTGACAGATCTAAATGCATGTGGGTATTACTGACGATGGCTCCCGTTAGTGGATGACATTTAACATGACACAAATTGTGAATTATAACCTGGGTGGTTTGAGCCCTGAATGCCGATTGGCTGACATCCGTGGTATATCAGACCGTATACAATGGGTATGCCAAAACATTTATTTTTACTGCTCTAATTACGTTAGTAACCAGTTTATAATAGCAATATGGCACCTCGGGGGTTTGTGGTATATGGCCAATATACCACGTTGCGTGGTGCCTAAGAACAGCCCTTAGCTGTGATGTATTGGCCATATACCATACCCCCTTGAGCCTTATTGCTTAAATAAACCGGAGAAAATCCTAGGCACATAATTCTAAAGTGCATACATAAACTCAGAAGGTTCAGCCAGAAGCCTATAGCTTGGGTCTTCAAATTTCATCCTTGCAAATTGACAAGGCATACAATACCATTTTTGGAATAATGGCACAGCTATTTATCGCCTACTTCACAGTGGAAAAGGTGCCGCAATATATGTCATGTTGATATGATTTTCAGTTTGCTTCCATAAGACTGGTTTCACATTAGTCTCCAGGGATCATAAGGACAAATCACCTAAACAATTGCTATGTGTATTTACAATACCCTTCTCCAAATGGATAACTCATTTACCTAGCTCTTCTCAATAACTCACCCGTTTATAAATTACAGTGCATGAAGAATTCTGTTTACATACTTTTTTCACTTGGAACCGGCAGGTTCGCACAACCTTATTCGTGGTTTCCTCAAGCGTAAAGGTGGTGGAATTGTGAGTGAATTAAGTCAAGGTCAGAATATTGCGTATCTGTAGACACACCAACGCTACACCTTCATCTGTTAGATCTCCATCCCAAACAAATAGGGGGTGAATAGCATGGTATTCTGATGCTTAAGTTCAAGGTCAGAATAAGCATAGAGAGAAAGGTGCATAAAAAGGGAATTACTTTCCACTTACACGAGCTCAACTCTGGTCGAAATCGGCCCCATGATGTGAGAAGTTATTGCTATTTAGCCTGAATCCACCTGGATACTTGATCTGATGGAATAAGGCCCTATTAGGCACTAATAGGCCATGATTGGGCATGATTCCTCCAACAGAGTATGTCTTTAGAATAAGCCAGGTTCTATCCTCTTCCCCTCTTCCTCCTTTTCTTACTCGTCATCTCCTCTATTCTTGGCAGTCATTGAGAATCCTATTCTCATCTAATTGTAATGCAACATGGACTGTGAATATATGACCATGATATTTCACACTTCTGAATCTTGGCTAAACTTCGATGAGCGTTTATCTTTTCGCTCCATAGTGAAAGCTGTAGTAGTTGTGTCGAAGTTATTGCCATTGTTTGGACTATGAAGTGTAAAATCAGCATCAGATGTGGCTCATTTAATGCTCTGATCAGGACCATATGGTGCCATATTTTACTCAGCGGGATTCAGAAATCCTTCCCGTACAGCCTGTTTGCAGTTAAATTGTTCGGAGAACTTACAACAAGTGAGAGAAATCATGTATTTTGGAATAACAGGGACACAGAGCAGGGATGTGCTGTGAACAGTGGAAAGGACCACCCTCAGGCAGACTGTAAATTACTGTAAATGATTTTTTTAAATTGTAGTGAGCTCACCATGCTATTTTTAAAAGAGGGCAGAATAAAGGAGACCAATGAATATGGTACAGGTTTTGTATGAGAACTGTCTTCCATTGTTTATGTCTAGGGCCACAGGTTTTTCCTGATCATGTGAACTCAGTTGGAAAAAAAACTATTGACCCCATCTCTCCTCTGGATTAACAAATAACATGCCACTGGAGGTAAATCAAGTTCTCAGAGAGAACAAGACGACCAATCAGAGTTAGACCTGGGGAACTCCAGAGCCTGTCAGAAGGTGCCCTCAGGATACACAGGCTTGTAATCTGTACCTTATTAAAGCAGATTAGTGTACATTTGTTTAGAGACAAGGCCCTGTTGTGTTCTGAGAAGGCCTATTGTACTGAGACTGCATGGAGTTCAGAGAGTAAAAATACAATGACAGCTAACATGCAAATGATTCCATGGAAAATTCAAATGTAATTTCTAATTAATGTAAGGTTGGATGGGGAGAGTCGCTGCACAGCTATTTTCAGGTATCTCTAGAGATGTTCGATCGGGTTGAAGTCTGGGATCTGACTGGGCCACTCAAGGACATTCAGAAACTTGTCCCGAAGCCACTCCTGCATTGTCTTGACTGTGTGCTTGGGGTCGTTGTCCTGTTGGAAGGTGAACCTTCGCTCCAGTTTGAGGTCTTGAGCGCTCTGCAGCAGGTTTTCATCAAGGATCAAGGGTTCCTCCAGACGTGGCGCTTGGCATTCAGGCCAAAGAGTTCAATGGTTGTCCTTCTGGAAGGTTCTCCCATCTCCACAGAGGAACTCTGAAGCTCGGAACCATCAGGTTCTTGGTCACCTCCCTGACCAAGGCCATTCTCCCCCAATTGCTCAGTTTGGCCGGGCGGCCAGCTCTTGGAAGAGTCTTGGTGGTTCCAAACTTCTTCCATTTAAGAATGATGGAGGCCACTGTGTTCTTGGGGACCTTCAATGCTGCAGACATTTTTTGGTACCCTTCTCCATATTTGTGCCTCGACACAATCCGGTCTCGGAGCTCTACAGAAAATTCCTTCTACCTCATGGCTTGGTTTTTGCTCTGACATGCACTGTCAACTGTGGGACCTTATATAGACAGGTGTGTGCCTTTCCAAATCATGTCCAAAAAATGTAATTTACCACAGTTTGACTCCAATCAAGTTGTAGAAACATCTCAAGGATGATCAACGGAAACAGGATGCACCTGAGCTCAATGTTCACTCTCATAGCAAAGGGTCTGAATACCTATGTAAATAAGGTATTTTATTTTTAATAAATTTGCAAACATTTCTATGGGATGTTATGTGTAGATTGATAAAGATTTTTATTTTTAAATCCATTTTATAATAAGGCTGAAAAGTAACAAAAAAGGGTCTGAATACTTTCTGAATGCACTGTATCACCACTCACTCATACAAAGATATCATGAACATTTTGCCATAGAGCAGGACTGGACTCCTTAGCCTAGATGGACCCAAGTCAACACTTTTGACTGTGTTTGATAGCTAAAGTCAATAATTGTGGATATACATTCTAAAAAGCAGAGGTGTTATGCATATGTACGTGCCAGCTGCAGCTCCCCTTCGGAATTCTGAGCATTTAGCATTTTATAAACACCTGAAACAGCTTTTTCCAGTAATAAAGCGCAATAATCATTATGCCTAATTTTATGTCAAAAAGTGTGGATATTTTCCTGCGTAGGTTATCTAAGCATAACTCTTTACCTGTTCAATTGTCATTTTAATGAATGATGCACTGTCACGTTCTGACCATGATTCTTGTGTGTTTTCCTTGTTTTAGTGTTGGTCAGGACGTGAGCTGGGTGGGCATTCTATGTTGTGTGTCTATTTGTCTACTTCTATGTTTGGCCTGATATGGTTCTCAATCAGAGGCAGGTGTTAGTCATTGTCTCTGATTGGGAACCATATTTAGGTAGCCTGTTTTGTGTTGGGATTTGTGGGTGATTGTTTCCTGTCTCTGTGTTCTCTGCACCAGATAGGACTGTTTTCGGGTTTTGCCACGTTTATTGTTTTGTAGTGTGTTCATGTTGTGTTTCTGTTATTAAAAAACCATGGACACTTACCACACTGCGCTTTGGTCCTCTCTTTCCCAGGAAGAAAGCCGTTACAGAATCACCCACCACAACAGGACCAAGCAGCGTGGTAACAGGCAGCGGCAGCAGGAGAAGCAGCCAGCATCACAAGACTCATGGACATGGGAGGACGAGTCGGACGGAAAAGGACCCTGGGCAGAGCCAGGGGAATATCGCCGCCCCAAAGCAGAGTTGGAGGCAGCGAAAGCAGAGAGGCGGCATTACGAGGAGCAGGAGAGGCAGCGATGTCAGGATTTCGGGACATGGGAGCAGAATCTGGACTATACAACTTTGGAAAAGATAGACAGGTGGGCGGTCGACCCAGGGAGAGTCCTGGAGCACCGCCTGGGATTCGATGGAGCAGTGCGAGGAAGGCTACAGGAGAATGAGAATGAGGCGGCGCGATAGGAAGCCAGAGAGACAGCCCCAAAAATGTCTTGGGGGGGGGCACAGGGAGAGTGTGGCAGAGTGGAGAGTCAGACCTGAGCCAACTCCCCCTGTTTACCGTAAGGAGCGAAGTTGAGGTGTGCGTCTTGGAATGTTGAGGAGGTATTGGACAGAGTAGAGAGAGAGCTGTTGGATTGGCGTAGTATGCACGGCATTTGCCCTGAGGCGCGTGTCCCCAGCCCGGTACCACCAGTGCCGGCACCCCGCACCAGACTGTCTCTCCGTCCCATCAATACAGGTGCTCCCGCCTGTCCGGCGCTGCCAGAGCTTCCGCCCCTCAGATCTGAGGTGCCGTAGCCCCTCAGTCCAGAGGCGCCAGAGCCCCTCAGTCCAGAGGCGCCAGAGCTCCTCTGTCCAGCACGGCCAGATCCTTCCTCCTCTCCAGCGCTTCCGGAGTCTACTGCCTGTCCGGCGCTGCCAGAGCTTCCGCCCCTCAGTCCAGAGGCGCCAGAGCCCCTCAGTCCAGAGGCGCCAGAGCCCCTCAGTCCAGAGGCGCCAGTGCCCCTCAGTCCAGAGGCGCCAGAGCCCCTAACAGATCCCCTCAGTCCAGAGGCGCCAGAGCTCCTCTGTCCAGCACTGCCAGACCCTTCCTCCTCTCCAGCGCTGCCGGAGTCTCCAGTCTGTCCAGCGCTGCCAGAGTCTCCCGTCTGTCCAGAGCTGCCAGAGTCTCCCGTCTGTCCAGAGCTGCCAGAGTCTCCCGTCTGTCCAGAGCTGCCAGAGTATCCCGTCTGTCCAGAGCCGCTAGAGTCTCCCGTCTGTCCAGAGCCGCTAGAGTCTCCCGTCTGTCCAGAGCCGCTAGAGTCTCCCGTCTGTCCAGAGCCGCTAGAGTCTCCCGTCTATCATGAGCCGCTAGAGCAGTGGTCACCAAACTACGGCCCGCGGGCCGGATACGGCCCGTCAGCACATTTGGCCCGGCCCTCTGAACAATACCAGAGACGCTATCGAATTTTTTTCCTATTTGGCCTCCAGAAAAAAAATCCTAGGCCCGGCCCTGTCAAAGAGAGAACGGAATAATGGTGAAAAGGTTAGGTAAGAGAAAAATTGATTCAGAATGCAGGGTATTTAACCTGCAGTGGACAAACAAAAATTTTTTTGTTCAATGCAAAGAAAAGGCTGTTTGTCTCATCTGTCAAGAGACGGTGGCGGTATTCAAAGAATACAATCTTCGCCGACACTATGAATCCCGTCACAAAGACAAGTACGATAGCTTGCAAGGCCAAATACGAGCAGACAAACTCTCAAAGCTAAAAAGTGGACTACTATCTCAGCAGAATACATTTGTACGCCAAGCTCAGCTGAACCAGGCATCCGTTCGGGCCAGCTTTCGGGTTGCTAAACTGATAGCAAGAAGCGGTAAGCCTTTCACTGACGGAGAGTTTGTTAAGAAATGTATGGATGCTGTCGCGGAGGAGGTGTGTCCCGAGAAGAAAGATGCATTTAATGCCGTAAGTCTGTCGGCGAGTACAATCACCAGACGCGTTGAAGAAATCGGGAGTAATGTATATGCCCAGCTGCAGCAGAAGACGAAAGAATTTGACTTTTTTCATTAGCACTGGATGAGAGCACGGACGTGCAAGACACAGCGCAACTGCTCATTTTTATTCGTGGAGTTAGCGCAAACTTTGAGATATGCGAGGAGCTGGCAGCCCTCCAAAGTCTCAAAGGGACTACAACGGGAGAGGATATTTTTGACAAAGTGTGCCAAACCATGGAGAAGTTGGACCTGGACTGGTCAAAGCTAGCTAGCATCACGACTGACGGGGCTCCTAGCATGGTGGGCGAAACTCGCGGTCTAATAGGACGCATGAACCGGGAGTTGGAAAAAAGGGGTCTCACCGCCCCGCTACGAGTCCACTGCCTAATTCACCAGCAAGCACTGTGCTGCAAAGTGTTGAAGTGGGATTCTGTAATGAAGGTTGTGGTGTCGTGCATAAACTTCATCAGAGCAAAGGGACTTAAACACAGGCAGTTCCAAGAATTCCTGTCTGAACTGGAGTCTACGCACGGAGATGTGCTGTACTACACAGAGGTCCGATGGCTGAGCCGGGGCAGAGTTTTGAGGCGTTTTTACGAGCTGCTACCCGAAATTAACGCATTTCTTCATTTAAAAGACAAAACGGTCCCAGAGCTGATCGACCCAGAATGGAAATGGCAGCTCGCATTTTTAACAGACGTGACAGAAATACTTAACAGCCTTAACTTGCAGCTACAAGGCGAGGGGAAACTCATTTGCGACATGTATTCACACATAAAAGCATTTGAGGTGAAATTAGCGCTGCTTTTGGAACAAGTGAAAAAGCGCAACTTCGTCCATCTTCCTGCTACCCAAAACCTGTCGACAGAGAACCCAGCGGTCCCGTTCCCAGCTGAAAAGTGCGTGGAAGCACTGGAAATGCTGAAGGCTGAGTTCGGTGTGCGATTCAGTGAACTACATGTTCATGCAAAAGAAATCCGTCTTTTTCAGAACCCCTTTGTTGCCGACATTGATGAAGCCCAGCCTTCATATCAGTTTGAGTTGGCTGAGTTACAGAACTGTGATGTTCTGAAAGACGCATTCAAGTCCAACAGTCTCATTGACTTCTATGCCGCCCTCCCAAACGACACATATCCAAACATCAAAAAACACGCAATGAAAATGTCCACAGTTTTTGGCAGCACGTATATCTGCGAGAAAACCTTTTCTCGCATGAAATTGCTGAAAACCCCGATGAGATCAAGATTGACAGATGAACATTTGCATCAGTGCTTGAGACTGGCTGTAACTAGAATGGAACCTGATATTCAACTTCTCACCAGCCAGATGCAGGCCCACAGTTCACACTGATGAACATACATAGGTAAGCTCACTTTTCTGACTTGAATGAGTCATTCTGAGCATAAACAAATATAATCATAATAAAATCTACTGGGATAAAATCCATCTTTACAACCATACTGGTAGTGAAATGTATTGTGCTGTGTAGGTGCTGTATCACTTAGTTCAGTTTCTCAACCTGCTTCTTTTGTGGTTTTCACAGGGAAGTTGAGGAGAGAGAGCTGCAAACAGCGGTGTCTACAAGCCTACTGGAACCTACAAAAGGATTATAAGGAAGGAACACAAGAACTTTAAGAGAATGCTCATATGTGTCAGAGAGATTCTGCTCTGACAACTGAGCTGAACTTTTATCTGTTAAGATTGTGCATGGCACGACAGAAAGTTAATGTTCCATGGCTTTTTTTTCTATGAAGAACCCAGAGAGAGTTATTTAGTTATTATTTATTTCCTGTTTTTTCTGTGAAGAACTCAGAGAGGGTTATTTAGTTATTATTTATTTCATTAATAGTGTTATTATTTGTTTCCTGACTTTTTTTCTGTAAAGAACCTGGAAAGGGTTATTTGGTTATGTGTGGCTTTCTGGAAAACAATAAATTTTTTAAGCTCCCCTACGATCGTCACACTTTTTCTGTTACAAACTGACACCGGCCCCCCATCAGAGAAGGGAAAAGTTATGTGGCGCTCACAGGAAAAAGTTTGGGGACCCCTGCGCTAGAGTCTCCCGTCTGTCATGAGCCGCTAGAGCCGCCAGTCTGTCATGAGCCACCAGAGCCGCCAGTCAGCGTGGACCCACCCTAGTCAGTATCACACCCCAACAGAGAATAAACAGCTCTCTATGGTCAGGGCGTGACATGATCACATTCATTTACTAACAGTCCTATGCATGGTGCAATCAGTGGGCTCCCTCCGTAAAAAACCGCTGACAAATATTTTTACAAATAATAATAATAAAATGTGGGCTTAAAAATTAAATGTAATCATTAACTTAACTTCTGAAAAATATACAGTCAAAAGATATAGATATATATACCAGTCAAAAGATTGGACACACCTACCCATTCAAGGATTTTTCTTAATATTTTTTTAGATTTTCTACATTGTAAAATAATAGTGAAGACAACAAAACTATGAAAAAACACATATGGAATCATGTAGTAACCAAAAAAAGTGTTACAAATCAAAAGATATATTTTATATTTGAGATCCCCCGAAGTAGCCATCCTTTGTCTTCAACCCAGCATCTCTCCTCCAGGCCAAACCCCTCCCAGTCCCCTCGCCCGACGCCTCGAATCCAGTATGGAATCAGATACTATGTCCTCAGGCACCCCGTAGTCCCGGAAGACGTGCGCAAACAAGGCCTCCGCAGTCCCAGTCCCCTCGCCCGACGCCTCGAATCCAGTATGGAATCAGATACTATGTCCTCAGGCACCCCGTAGTCCCGGAAGACGTGCGCAAACAAGGCCTCCGCAGTCTGTAGGGCCATAGGGAGACCGGGCAGCGAGAGTAGACAGCAGGACTTAGAGAAATGATCCACAACAACCAGGATCGTGGTGTTTCCCTGTGATGGGGGAGATCGGTCAGGAAATTGATAGACAGATGTGACCATGGCCGCTGTGGAACTGGTAAGGGGGGTAGCTTACCTCTGGGCAGGTGCCTAGGAGCCTTACACTGAGCACACACCGAGCAGGAGGAAACATAAACCCTCACGTCCTTAGCCAAAGTGAGCCACCAGTACTTTCCAATCAGACAGCGCACCGTCTAACCGATGCCTGGATGACCAGAGGAGGGTGATGTGTGGGCCCAATAGATCAGCCGGTCACGCAAAGCAGACAGAACGTACAGACGCCCAGCGGGACACTGGAGGGGAGCGGGCACTGCACGCAACGCCCGCTCAATGTCCGCGTCCAGCTCCCACACTACCGGCGCCATGGGGGTGGGATCCATGGGGGTGGGATCCATCCTCTGTGTCATAAAGCCGGGACAGTGAGTCTGCCTTCACGTTCTGGGAACCTGGTCTGTAAGAGAGGGTGAAAACAAAACGGGTGAAAAACATGGCCCAACAAGCCTGGCGAGGGTTCAGTCTCCTCACCGCCTGGATATACTGCAGATTGTGGTGGTCAGTCCAGGTGAGAAAAGGGTGATTTGCCCCCTCAAACCAATGTCTCCACACCTTCAAAGCTTTGACAACAGCCAACAGCTCCCGGTCCCCCACATCATAGTTTTGCTGAGCTTCCTCGAGAAGAAGGCACAGGGGCGGAGCTTCGGTGGCGAGCCCGAGCGCTGAGAGAGCACGGCTCCTATCCCAGCTTCGGACGCATCCACCTCCACTATGAATGCCAAAGAGGGATCCGGATGGGACAGCACGGGAACCGTGGTAAACAGAGCCCTCAGGTGACCAAAGGCCCTGTCCGCCTCAGCCGACCACTGCAAACGTATTTGGTCCCCCCTTCAGCAGTGAGGTAATGGGAGCCGCTACCTAACCAAAACCCTGGATAAACCTCCGATAGTAATTGGCAAACCCTAGAAACCGCTGAACCTCCTTTACCGTGGTGGGAGTCGGCCAATTACGCACGGCTGAGATGCGGTCACTCTCCATCTCCTCCCCTGAGGTGGAAATGCGGTACCCTAGGAAGAAGACGGACTGTTGGAAGAACAGACATTTCTCAGCCTTGGCGTACAGGTCATGCTCCAACAGTCGACGAAGCACCTTGCGCACCAGGGACACATGCTCGGCGCGTGGAGCGGAGTAGATCAGAATGTCATCAATATACACCACAATAATCAACCCTGACCCTAATGGTCGACTATCTAAGGCGTGAACTGGGAAGGGCATATCCATAGGAATGATGGGGATGACTAAACTATGGGCAAATGATCTGTCAATAAAATTCCCAGCCACGCCTGAATCGATGAGCGCCTTATGCTGGGAATGCGGGGACAACTCAGGAAAATTAACGAACAAAAACATGTGTGCAACAGAGGGCTCTGGGTGAGAATGGTGCCGGCTCACCTCAGGTGACGCCAGAGTGCCCTCCCCGCTGCCTCGGCCCCTAGAGGAACCAACCCGGCACCGACCGGCAGTGTGACCTTTGCTGCCCCAGATGGTGCACGAGACGGAAGCTCCTTAGGTCTCCTGGTGCTCAGCTCCTCCCAACTCCATGGGCAACGGAGCAGTGGTCCTGGGGGATGGAACCAACAGATCCCGATTTGGACGTCCGCGTGTAGCCAGCAGGTTATCCAGCTGAATGGACAGGTCCACCAGCTGGTCGAAGGTGAGGGTGGTGTCCCTGCAGGCCAACTCTCGACGGACGTCCTCGCTGAAACTGCAGCGATAGTGGTCGATCAGGGCCCTGTCGTTTCATCCCGCTCCGGAGTCCGGGTCCAAAAAATCCAAAGCGAACTCTTGTGCACTCCTCGTCCCCTGCCGCCCTCGGGCGGGTGGTCGAAGACTGCCCGGAATTGACTGGTGAACTCCTCAAAGTGGTCCAGCACCGCATCTCCTTCCACCCACACGGCGTTGGCCCACTCCAGGGCTCACCCCGAGAGGCATGAGACGAGGGCGGACACCCTCTCACGGCCCAAAGGAGGTGGGTGGACGGTTGCCAGGTATAACTCCAACTGCAACAGGAAACCCTGGCAGCAGGCAGCCACCCCATCGTACTCCCCGGGGAGGGTGAGGCGAATCCCACTGGAACCAGGTACAGGGGAGTGAATAGTGGAGTCCCCTGTTGTACTGGCGGAGGTGCTGGAGGAACTCTCCGTCTCTCCCAACTGTCCATAGCCTGGACGACGCGGTCCATAGCGGCGCCGAGATGGTGGAGCAACGCTGTGTGTTCCTGGACGCGTTCCTCGATATCCATACCAGGGGCACCTGCTCCTGCTGACTCCATATTCGGGTGTGGTATTCTATAAGGGGTGCGTAACTGGTGGCAGGGAAGTCAGATGCAGGAGAGCAGAACTAGGTAATAGCCAGAGCAGTTCTAAAACCAACGGCATCAAAAAAATAACAACTTGGGTACAAAACGCGACGCGCACCAGTCAACATGTGCACAAGCACTTAAAACAAACAATACCACACAAAGAAATGGGGGGAACAGAGGGTTAAATACACAACACGTAATGAGGGAATGAAAACCACGGACCTCCCGGGTGGCGCAGTGGTCTAGGGCACTGCAGGCTCTGTCGTAGCCGGCCGCGACCGGAAGGTCCGTGGGGCGAAGCACAATTGGTCTAGAGTCGTCCGGGTTAGGGAGGGTTTGGCCGGTAGGGATATCCTTGTCTCATTGCGCACTAGTGACTCCCGTGGCGGGCCGGGCGCAGTGCGCGCTAACCAGGTCGCCAGGTGCACAGTGTTTCCTCCGACACATTGGTGTGGCTGGCTTCCGGGTTGGATGCGTGCTGTGTTAAGAAGCAGTGCAGCTTGGTTGGGTTGTGTTTCGGAGGACGCATGGCTTTCGACCTTCGTCTCTCCCTAGCCCGTACGGGAGATGTAGCGATGAGACAAGATAGTAACTACTAACAATTGGATACCACGAAATTGGGGAGAAAAGGGGGTAAAATTCAACAACAAAAAAAAGAAAAAGAAAAAAGAAAACCAGGTGTGTGGGAAAACAAGACAAAACAAATGGAAAATGAAAATTGGATCGGCGATGGCTAGAAGACCGGTGACGTCAACTGCCGAACAAGGAGAGGAACCGGCTTCAGTAGAAGTCGTGACAATAGGCCCACCGACTTGGGAGCCAGGCCCACCCTCTGGGGAGCCAGGCCCAGCCAGTGAGTTTTTCTCCAAAAAGGGGGTTTATTACAGACAGAAATATTCCTCAGTTCCATCAGCTGTCCGGGTGGCTGGTATTGCAGGTGAAGAACGTTCCCGCAGGTGAAGAAGCCGGATGTGGAGGTCCTGGGCTGTCGTGGTTACACGTGGTCTGCAGTTGTGAGGCCAGTTGGACGTACTGCCAAATTCTCTAAACTACGTTTAGGAGGTGGCTTATGGGCTTAGAGAAATAAATATTTAACTCTCTGGCAACAGCTCAAGTATACATTCCTGGAGTCAGCATGCCAATTGCACGCTCCCTCAAAACTTTAGACATCTGTGGCATTGTGGTGTTGGACAAAACTGCACATTTTAGTGTGGCCTTTTATTGTCCCCAGCACAAGGTGCAGCTGTTTAATGATCATGCTGTTCAATCAGCTTCTTGATATGCGACACCTGTCAGGTGGATGGATTATCTTGGCAAAGGAGAAATGCTCACTAACAGGGATGTAAACAAATCTGTGCACAAAATTTGAGATAAATAAACTTTTTGTGCGTATGGAAAAATTCAGGGATATTTTATTTCAGTTCATGAAACATGGGACCAATACTTCACATTTTGCGTTTATATTTTTATTCAGTATATATATACTGTATAAAAAACACTAAAATGAAATTGTGCCCCTATGTGCATGACGCTTTTGCTGAACAGGCCACCTTCCTTGTTTCCCATCTGAGAGGATTTAAGTGGGTGCACCAGGCCAGTCCTCACTTATCAGTGCTTATGCATCTCTGTTCATTCATGACCGCTGGAATCTAAGAATTGTTATATTGCTAACATCTATCAAGTCCTTTCAGACAAAGTCGTCATGAAGTCCAAGGAGAAATGCAAGGAATTAAGCTATTCAAAGTTATTGGGACACCGAGAGTGACGTTGGAAACAAGCGTCCACTGTTACCCCTTGGATACAGGAATACAGGACTACAGGAGTCTCCAGGACCTGAAACTATGTGTTTTGGATAAGCATCACAAGGTCAAAAAGGCAGGAATCTTAATAAAACACTTTAAATAAGAGTAGAGCTCTCTAATTAGAGTGTTAATACATCATAGGGACTTCCTGAGCTAATAATCAGAGGACAGAGACTGCATGGGTCTGCTTCAGGATGTGTCTCGGCAGAGAGACAGCCAGCCCTGTAATACAACAGCTTCAATTACACTGCATCAGGAAAGGAGGCCGTGATAGAGCTCATTCACAAAGAGAAGGACACGGACACAGAAGGAAGGAAGGAAGGAAGGAAGGAAGCAGTGCTGTGTGTGCGTGTTTGAGTGTGTCACCGTGAGGATGATTCACCTTCATTTGGAATTTTGGTTGGTCTTGGGGTGGTAGTCTACAGACATTACTACAACAAGTAGTCATTCTTGGAGTCAATGCCTTGACTTTCAATTAGGATTTCATCAAATCATAAATTCTGTTCACTTGAAATGACAGACATTTTAAACTACCCCCAATCTAACTACCCCCTGCCCTGTGAGCAGAGCCAGATAATTGCTTCCCTCATGCCTTAGAAAAGCTCCAGCAGGCAGGCTGTTGTTGGAGTTATCCTCAGGAGAGGAGCTGGAAAGAATGATGCCTTCAAACAGTACTAACAGCACAGGAACATCTGTTCAATCGCTTCCATTGATAGTAATCACAACTACCGGCAAACTGCTACATCTTATCCCCCGCAATTAGCAAAATACGGAACTTCTAAAACACCCTCTGGCTCTCTCTCACTCTCTCTCTCTCTCTCTCTCTCTCTCTGTCTCTCTCTCTCTGTCTCTCTCTCTCTCTCTCTCTCTCTCTCTCTCTGTCTCTCTCTCTCTCTCTCTCTCTCTGTCTCTCTTTTCCTTCCCCTATCTCTATCTCTCCCTCTTTCTCTCTTTCTCTCTTTCTCTCTCTCTCTGTGCTTTTGAGGGACTCTTCAGATGTTTATTCCGCCTCTTGTTAGCCAACATCAGTTGTAGTGAATGCCCATTGAAGGAAACTATTTTGCCAAATGCCAAAGCCATTCACATTTTCTTCATATCCTGTCAGATAAGCCACCACAAAGGCCTCTCTTTTTTTCTCCAGCTTCCAAACAATTCTTAACATCTTGACATCCTCCTCTCTTCCTCCCCCTCCCCTCTTGTTAGGCTATAGAGTTGTAATGTCAGGAAGGACACACATTCCTCTGTACGTATTCACAGATCTCAGAGGAGAAGGGGACAGATGTCATGCAATGTCTCCAGCAGATCAGAAGGGGAGATGGAAAGGAAGGCAACAAGAGACAGAAGAGGCTTCAGAGAAAGAGAGGGAGTGGGGAGAGTGAAAGAGGGAAGGGAAGAGGCCAAGGAACGAGAGAGAAAGCGGGACAGGGAAAGCAAGAGAGAGAGCAGTCTTGATCAAAGGTCTTAACCAAACATTAAAACACTGGCTCAGGCCTCTCCAAATGAGTTTTGTTTTCCAAAGGAATCAGCATCTAATGTATGTCAAAAAATGGGACTGCTGTAGCTCCTAGGGTCAATATGGATGAAGTGCTGACTGTTAAGTCTCAGAACACACAAAAAACATCTGTACTGTAAATGAGTTTATTAGAGTGCACCATGGGAGTCAACAGTAGCACATTTTAAGTGCATTAAATTGATTGTAAATTACATGCAGAGCAGGACAAAGCTTGAGTGTTTAAACTGGCCTTGGTTTCAAAACCTCCTTTGTGGGCACTTTTGGATGGCTAGCAGCTCGAACGCTCAATAAAACATACGCTTGGTATTCAGACTCACACAATTAGAGTTGAAATGGGGCAGCCAACGTGAAACTGAGGCGTTAACTGCAGTGGGCCCTGGCTTTTTGACATTCTTTTGTAAACGTTGTTGTTTTTGTCAACAAGGTTGTTTGGAAGGGATGGGAAACACCTGTGTACTGTGATCAGTCAGATGACACTCAGATGCTCTGGAATCTGTCTCTTACTGATAACTACAGGTAATGCTGTCAGCATGTTGGACATCCAGTGATCAAAGCTATCTACCAGACCTTAGTGTTTTTCTTGGAACTGTCATTTTTAAGGTTGCTATGGGAATTTGTATCCTTCGTTGTCTTGCAGTGTCTTGCCCCTCTGTCCCGCTCATCCTCACTGTTTCTCCATCTTTGTCTGGGTGGATCTTGACCCTATACGACCGTATTTGTCTTCAATGTCTCACATTTGGTATTTATCCATGTACGACTGTCAACATATACCATGTTTTTTAAGTTGCTTCCCATGCATACAGAAAATGTGCTAGATGTAAGAGTCCCATAAACAGTATTACATATGAGAGCCTCCTGTATGACTCCTATCAAAATGACTGGGATTCCTGTGGCTTGTGATTAAGCTGTTGCAAACCACACAGCCAAGAGAGAGAAAAAAACAACATTTAAACTCAGACCCAGGGACTGGCAGCCTAGGCAACAACAGCGGCATATTAGTGATTATGCCCCGAGACAAAATGTCCGTAATTTGTGTGTAACCCACATTGAGGCAATTCTACCTCTCAGCACATGGTATTATGTCTGGAGAGGTTTTGGGGGTGCATTTACCAGTCCAATGTATTGCCTGGAGTAATCAAAATTACTTTTTGAAAACGATAAAACTGATGTGCTTTATAGCTGCATTATAGCTGTTGAGTATGACATATACCTGTACTAAATATGACTTGTGTTTAGTACACACAACAAACACATTAAGAATGGTCCTTTTAAGGTTGTTCAGCAGAATAAATGATTGTGATGGCCAGCTTTTCTTTCCATTAGCAGGTTTTTCCACCCTTGGACAACAGTTCCTGTGTTGTTGGTGGGCTACTGTAATCCATAATAACACCATAATTGGTGTTGCTATGTCTACGATTGCCCATGAGAATTAGCAAAGCAATCTGTTTAGAATGTCCTCTAAGTGTTTACATAGACACATAAGACAGCTACAGTTATTGCAAGTCCTCTTTTGACCAGTGGGACTTGGTCCAAAGGAAAGCAGAACCAATCTGTCTGGGAAGTGTTTCCATATGGACACAGAGATGGGGGCACATTCTTGTGGAAATGAAAGCCAGTCCTTTAATCTAAGAGACATAATCAATATATGATAAGGGTTCTAGCTGAAGGACAAGAGCAGTAGTTTGAAGATAACTAAAAGACAAGATTTGTGATAGGACAGAGAGAGGGGGGCACTATGTTGAATTAAAACATCATGCACAAGGGTTCTGGTTAGCTCCTTGCTAATCAAGGGTTCTAGTTAGCGCCCTATCAGCTGCTTAGATCACTCCCTGCAGGCCTAGTGTTGCTTGTGTTTTTAGTGAACATAGGTTTATCTTCGAGGAATGGTAATTAAAGTTGTAGAGAACATGTCCAGAGATCTGTGACAGCAGTTAGGTAATTAGTAGACCAGCGGGACAGAAATTAATTGGCATGTTGGAGATTGCCGCACATCACTAAAATGTAGTATGTGTTCAGAATACCAGGACTCCCTACGACATCAGTATGTCATGTGATTGTTTATGTTTGTGAGGGAGACAGTGAAGTGGTGCGGTTTTGGATTGTGCTGACCACCCTGCTCTAAACAGATGTTTATCATCGTCTGAATGCCAAAAGCACAGTTTAAATTAAATGGAACATTTGTGAGGCTGCCAGTGTTGTTTTGGGGTTGTCAGTTAAATGCAGGGTGCCACAAAATAGAAGAGCTCTTGAATGGAGATTTAATATGTGTAATGCGATGGTCAAATGCATGCACTGAGGAATGTGCTGATACCAACAATAGTAGTTAGCATTTTAACCAAAGTATTAATATTGCTTAATCACCATGTCTTTCTGAATTTCAGAATAGGTCCAAAAATATCACCAAGGATTCTGGAGGATTTGGTGCTTGGCTAAGAGTTGATGTGACTGTGTAGTTCGAGCCAAGGGAACGGTTTGGGGTTACTGGAGAGTTAAGACATCTCTGGGACAGCATCTGACATGTAGGGACAGTTTGATTCCAACAATAACTTATCTGAAATCTGGTATCAATTGGCCATTTGGGTGGCTACCTAGCAGCATGAGAACATCACAAATACTTGCAATGTCCATAACTTCTCAAATTGTGCCAACCATTCCCATCACTACCCTCAACAACATAAGGAGGGGGTGGCATGCATGATCAGTGTAAATCCATGTTTCTCAGCCCAAACTGCGAGTCCAGGGCTGAGTTAGTGTGATTTATGTCCTGTTATTCACATCAGTCGTGAGAGTGACAGTAATGTAAAGTTTCCCACCCACAATGGAGGAACACACACAGGCTGCAACCTCAACACAACTCCACGGCACGGCTGTGGGGTGTTCTCAGTCACTGTAAACCTGCAGAACAGTCACACAGCATGCAGGCCATCGGGGATCAGTTATGAGGAGGGCCCTGAGTTTGTACTGACTATATGGATTTCACTAGAAATACTCTACATCTGTAGTTTGTGTTGGTCAGGTCATGTGGTCAAGTAAACCGTAGGGCCCTAGTTATGAGTATGATTCAACTAGTAAGGACTGTGAGTGAGGATGATGCTGAGGGAAATACAATGCTTATATTTTATTTTACGTTCATAGTCCTTGAAGTTCACCAAGGAAAGAGAGAGAGAGAAAAGAAGTCTTACGAATATCAGAATGTCAGAATGTCTGCTAATGGAGGTGAACTTGACTGTTTTAGGGGCGTGGACAGTCTATTGAGTGTTCCTTATGGCACCTCGTCAAGTCCCCTCAGATGTTGGTGTGAACGAATCAACATTTAGACAACGTCCTAATATGCTGGATATGACCCAGTGAGGATAACCCAACCTTTGATTTAACCCCCTGCCACTAACTCTGTCACAGCTTAGCCCACCAGCAGGGGCCAAGACAATCCAGTCCATTTACCCCTCACGGAGATCAAGGCACCAGATCACTGCCGTCTCCCTTTTCATTCTATTCTACCAAACTCTACCTTTGTAAAGTCCCCTCACGCAAATGAGATTGTGCTCCAACCCCCTTTTTTGAAGGACTTAAAGACGGTCTTTTGATGGCAAAACGAACAGGGGCATTAATAGGTAGGAGGAATGGAGGGAGGAAAGGAGGAAAGGAGTATCAAAGGGTTAGGTGAGTGCCCGAAAGGGGTTGGAGGGGGGGATGTAGGGACGGAGAGAATCGCCCCATCCCTGCCCCCCCTCCCCCATCCCCCATCCCTGAGGACTGCACTGTAACGGAAAATGGTCATTTATATGGTAATTTGAGGTATTATCAACAGTAACAGTTTACTGCTGCATACTGTAAATGATGGTGAACTATGGGAAAATGTGGACGGGGAAAGATTTGCTGCATTTCGAATGGTACTGTATTTTCATTCCCAGAATACAGTACCATACTGTATATTTTTTGAGCGTCAAAAACCTTTTGACCAATAGTGGTGCATGGTATTGTTGTTTCTGGCTCACTAATTAACATACCTTGAGGCGTGCCTTGTAAGAGGCTATATTTGTTGTACCCCTTAGTGAGAATGTTATACCAATTTAACTGGTATGTGGTAGTCGTGCCCCATCAATTTACAATGTAAAGGGGACAGATTGGAGGGGCAGCAAGCCTTAAACTTCAAATGGTTGAGCATTCTTCGATGTTCTATTTGTTTGTTTTGCCCTGGAGTCGCTGCCAGTCTGGAAGTTTTTACAGTACAATACCGTCAATTCTATGGTATTTTGCTGTTTGTCATTACACAATGCTTTGCTTTGATACTTTATTTAGATTACAGTAGTTGTACTGCAATATGAAATAGGATAACTTACTTACCACTAGGTAATGTCAAACTCACAGCAACCCCTTTCCAGTGTGTTAATGGGACGATGGGGAACCTCTGAGGCCATTGCTGTACTATTGTCTAATGGGATGCTTCCCCTTCGAGCTCAGGAGGCTGCTCTGGGGCTCTGCTCTTTTGATAATACCGGACTGACACTAGGTAGGGTGAGGAGTGACATTCCATCTTTTCTGTATTTCCCTGGAAAAGGGAGAAAGGGAGGGAGAAAGAGATGTGAAGAGGGAGAGGCATTATTAGGGGGAGAGTGGAGAGATGGAGAGGCAAGGTGGGGAATTATATTGTTCCATGTGCTGGGAGAGGGCAAAGAGAGATGAGAAAGAGGGGGGGGGGTGAGAGAGGGAGGGAGAGGCAGAGGTATAGAGAAGAAAGTAAGAGAGAAAGAAAGTGTGATAGAGAAGGGGGAGGCAGGGGAGAGAGAGACAGATAGGGGAGAGAGAGGGGATGTAGACAGACATCTCCTGTCGGTCGAAGGGTTTCATAATTTAATTTCCAAAACTCTGTTATTAAACAAAATCCAGAGACATCTATTTCCTGTTTCAGGGGAAGTGCTCTCTGTCTCCTGTGAGCATACTGAATTAGCTATGGTCACTTGTCTACTGACAAGCATTTATACCGGTTTTTGCCAAGTATTGCATTTTTGACGATTCACACTACTTCAGGCCTTCCACAAATGTGTCTGTGTCACGGATGGATATTAACTATATGTTGCCATTGAGTCAGCTGTTCTGAACACTGCCACTCCACAGGTCTACTCAATTAGAACATTATACGACAGCATAGCTTTCATTTTTACTGAGTAATGACTCTTTTCTCTGTCAGTGTTGATTTTCCAGCATAGCTGCCATTGCAATTAATCTAATCTCTTTTTACATCGAAAAATGTACAAATAATGAGTAAATTATACGTGTGAAACAGCTTTGCACAACGTGGTTGTGGCTCGGAGAGACTTTATACAGCAGCATTCATGCCAGCTTTCTGGCTGCCAACAGAAAAGGTTCTGGATCGGGGATAATGTAGAGTAGGCATTTTTATTCCTAGCCCCCAGAGCATCTGTTTGCTGTGTTTTGCCTGGCACCGGGGGCAGACATGGCATATTGGCTTATTATTTGTATAAACAATGGGCATATTGTTTGTTTGCAGTGTATGGGACCCATCTGTGGCCGAGCTGGAATACTGGCACATCAGGAAGAAAGAGACGACGAATTGAATCCACCTGAAGAACACAGGTGTATGAGACATTCGAAACTGAACACGTGCCAAGATAGCACTTAATAGTAGGCTTCCCTTGCTGACATAAATTAGAAAGCCATGAAAGAAGTTAAAAGCATCAAGTGCAAATGTGTTTATTGGAAATGGAGTGCTCAAATTACAATGTATGGCTGGTAGTTTCTCTTCAAGACATGTATGCTCCTTATATCAATGTCAAGACAGCCTCTGACATTTCACATGTGATTCAACTCAATGAAATCCATTTATCTGCCAGAAAAGGGTCCACAAATCACTAGAATATGCCTGCCCTTCCCGTTTCAAGTTTACTACATGTGTTGTTAAATGTCCTTTAGCATGACATCATCAGAGTGGGACAGACCTGAGACCACAGAGGAGGCGTCGGCCACAGATGGATGGAACACCAGCCTGGATCAAACCAGACACCCAGGGGCCCCCCAGGAGAGCCAGCCCAGAGCAGCGTTCTTGGGGTAGTACAGAAAGATGCCGAGCCTCCTGGCCGCCATATGAGGAGACCTGCAGACATCACTATGGCTAAGAGAAACAGATTGGGAAGAAATACATATGATGGGAAGTATATTATATTCCATGCTGTTCAATGGAACCAATGGATTCTAATTTGCCACAGCAAAAAGTTAGGCAACCAGCTGCATCACTGTAACATAACTAAAAAAAGCCATTACTCCACTTGAGATACTACAACACTACTAGTTAGTTATTACCATTATTTTAGGACTGTTATAACTGTGGGTGGAAAGTGTAGGTCCCATCATGGCCTTTGAGGAACAAGAGCAATCAACAAGACAGACTCACCTGTTGAGGGCAGTCTACGACACACCTTTTTGTACCCAATCCAACTTCCTCACTGTGTGAAAGACTCCATCGTAATCATTTTGAATTTGAATCAGTAGGACTCAATTGTTTTCGAATGAGACGGTCAAACACACAAAGCATTGTGTAGGATGACGTGTACCTTTTTAATTACACATTTCCCAGAGATAGGTAGAGTCCCCCTGTTGCGCAACCTCTCAGATAGTCACTGCGATTACGTCACTGAGATGAATAGTGTGCATTGTGCCTCTATATGGGGCAAACCGTGCCAGCGACCAACAGTATGATAACACCTCCCTGGGATAAATGTTTTGATAAGAACTTGTTTTGATCCGGATCCACATTCCCCAGATACATGCCCCTACCATGTGACAGAATAGCAGGTATTATGCATGTGTACACAGCCTCATCTCTTTTGTATTTTATCTGTGATGCGTCTCACTGCACATTTGTTTATATAGCCTTGTCATGGATGTTTTGCAAACCTTTTAGAATAATAATGAAGATTACACCGGCCACTTTAGTGGTGAAATGGTTTATAGTGCTTATCAGATCTAAAAGTGAAATAAGAGATTTGAATATAGCTTGAAAATAAACGCAAGTAGGCAGTGTGTTATTATAACTCAATAAAGATTTGGAATTGATATGGGGAAATTGAAAACACACATACACATAACTCAACAGACTTATCAAGGGTGGCCATCATCAGTGTTATGGTTTTATGGTCAATTGAAATTATAATCTGAGTGCACGTCATAAACAGGAGCGGCGATTCTATGATCTCCTCGATAAGATCAATAAATGTTATGGTAATGTTGAGACTTGCAGATAACACAAGGTCATAATAAAGCCATCTCAAAGCCCTAGAAGCATAACTGGTGTTTGGTTAGTATTTTACTCATGTATAATTTACCACTCCTAGGACATGCGAGTGTGTGGTTAGCCTAATTATGAGTGGCTCTGCAGAGACACTGATTCCAGGAACCCCAGCAAACATGCTTTAGCTCATGCTGGAGCTTTATGATGACAATACAGGAATTGGCAGTCATTTAATAGGAGCATGGGCTACTTCTTGATGTAAAATACATACATCTGTGTGTTTGTCAGTCTGCCAAATGCCATGCACAACTGGGGGTTGGGTGCTACATTTGCAGTGGATATGGTGAATTACCCCCAAACAATGTAAAGAGCTTAAAGACCTGGGTCAAATCACTTCTGATACTGTATAAACATCCATCCTTAACCATCATAGTGTGCTGTATATGGCCGTGACATGAAAGGTTACAGAGGGCACTTTGCATGGTTACAAATCAAATGTTTCCCTTTTCCACCCTTTGATCCAAATCACTGGGATGTCAACATGGGAATCCGTCCGCTAGGCTGGGCCAGAAGACACAGTCGTTCCTTTGCCATCAATCATGTAATCCACATTGTCCTAATTAGAGACACGCAGGTAGAGTTTGGTCGATGCTTATATGTTATTGCACAAGTGCAGGAAATGCGGTGTGTCACTGCCGTGCAGTGAGCATGAAGAACACTTGCATTGCGTCACAGTAAACCTAAGTCGTGTGGTATCCCCATTTCATGATCCTTCTTTAGATTGAGTTAGATAAAGTAATTAGAGAGTAAGCTCAGCTAGCTGGTAGCTACATTATCTCTATGTTCTGTTCAGCTTCACATGAAGGCTAGGAGAGGTGTAATTAGAAGTTAGCCAGAAACACCAAAGAACCAAGGAGGACACTGGGATACTTATCATAGACTATTTTCATTGGATACAGCATTACTGTCTTTGTAGTCCCCTGCTGTAGTGTTTCTGTCTTTAATGACTAGGTGTGTTTTTTTTACAGGAAGCAATGCATGGCCCAAGGACTGTGCCGCACCACTATGATATTTCTCCTATGGTCAAGCCCCCATACAAAGTTATGTTGTTTTGTGATAGTTGATGTTACGTTTGTGTGTGTGTGTGTGTGCGTGTGTGTGTGTGTGTGCGTACGTGTGTGTGTGTATGTGTAAAAACCATGACCAGGATAGCTGGGCCAAAAATTCAAACTCTCCAGTCTCAACCACTGATTTGTGTGGACTGGGTTAGGAGTTAAATGCTACCAAGAGCATGCCTAAATAACTCTTGCTCTCCAAAAGGGGTGGTTGTTAGCTTGGAATGCTAAAAACATTCCCTGCCCCCTATCTTTGGAGAGCTTGACTGAATCATTAAGCTGTTGGACATCATTTTGGGACGAATAGTCAAAAAGTAAAAAACTATTGGCATATGGGTTGTTTTTCACCTTTCCCCCGGATCACAATATCAAATACTAGATTATTGTTAGACAACCATTGTAAAACAGACAAACACGCTTTTTTCTTGTAGAACTCGAGCAGCCACACTTACAACATGGGTCAGGTTACTATAATGTTTTAATAAAACAAATATCTTTACTTTTTTTTTTTTTACAAGTAAATAAAACAAATATACATTTGACATTAAACAGTAAATAACAATATAAATCATATTGTGTACACATTTACAATATTGGAAACGAACCACGCAGCACCGTGTTCTTATTTATCATACTGGTGTTGACAGAATTCAATAGCTCAGTTAAGTACCACCTCCAGTATAGTATTTACAATACAGTAATTTACTGCAATAATCAAGGTTAGTTTCATAAAAAGAGAAACAAAACAACTCTGCCATTTTAAATGACCTATCGATCTTTCCAAGACACATCCAATGACAACTTCCTTATTCGGCACCCTCCAGCATCCAGGGGAATCAGATTGGTCCATTTTACACCATCGCATCCCTCTGAGCGTATCACTTTTCTCTGGAATCTGTTCTTCCTTTCCAGGTGTGTGTGTGTGTGTGTGTGTGTGTGTGTGTGTGTGTGTGTGTGTGTGTGTGTGTGTGCATGCGTGCCAGCATCTCTGACAAATGTGTAGTTATGGGCAGTGTGTCAGCATCTTAGGCAGTGTGTATGTTCAGGGTGTGTGTGTGTGTCCGCGTCTCTGGCAGGTGTGTAGGTTCCGGTCTGCGGTTCTGCTGACTCCGGGGTCTTTCTCTCCTCTCTCCGGTCTGCAGGAGAGACCACCTCCACAGTCACAGCGCTGGAACAGCTCCAGGCCATGGCCACCTTTCCTACGGTGACGCGTGCACACCTGGCCCTTCGTCAGCACCGGCTTACAGATACGAGACCAGAAGTGGCGTGCACAGCACAGACCCTCAGAGCAGTCAGAGGACCTCAGGCAGTTGTCACTTTCCCGACCTAGAGAAAGAGCGAGAGAAGAGAGAGGTAAATATGACTTGTTCTGTTGGAAACTCGGAAAAGGCCTCAAAGCTGGAATTTTTATAATGAAATGTTTTCTTTCAAACCCCTTGGCTTTGTGTTTTCAATGGAAATTTAGTCCGAAGTGGACAGTGTCGGGAGGACAAATCTATAGAATCTTTATGGGTAGTGTTTGTTGTGTGGGTGTGTGCATGTGTGCGTGTGTAATACACACCTACCTTTGACAGAATGTTGTGGTTGACCTTGGGGCAGAGGCAGTCTCTTGCCATGGTGTTCCATGGTGTTGTTCTGCCTATTCCCAACACTGGTAGTGACTACAGCTTCAGCATCTTGATCACTGGCCTGACAAACACCTGAGGGAAAAGGTACACTTATCAATAAACGCTAATAAAGTTTTCAAGATAATTACAATATCTCATGACACCCCAACATTCTTATCCATAAGTTATTGTTGTACTCCCAATACCTCTCTTACCACATCATTAAAATTCAATACAAGACATCCCATGAATTAAAAGTATCATCATCTGAAAATGGTTGAAAGGATAAGAACATGTAACATGTGGATATGTTGAGCTCACCGTTGATGCAGCGGTTCCCAGCGCAGCACACTGAATCCCTTGCGCACCGCTTCCGGATCTTTCGGCATGGGAGGCACGCGCCTCGGATATCATTGCAGAATTCATCCGTCCCACACTCATCATCATATGTGCAAATAAGCTAAGATAAATAGACATAATAAAATATGTATTTCCATTGGAACAATAAATGCAGAACGCATTTCGGTAAAAGCGCAAAGGTAACGTGTCCAACAAACGTTTGGGCATTGGTTAGTGTTGGTATTACGCACAGCTCCTAGAGCTTTCTAGAAGGGTTTCTTACCTGCAAAGTGTCCACGACTGCTTTCTGCCTGTCACTATCTGGTGAAGACGGGCGTGGGCTCGGGCTAACCGTTTCGTTGCCACCAGGCAAGTTTTTGATGGCATTAGAGTTCAGTAAAACCGCCCCGGCATAAGCATCCCCAAGGTATCCAAACAGCATGAGATACACGGCCATAAAACGAAGCACTGACAGATGAGGCATACTTCTTCTGTATGTAAATTATCGGTCTTATAAATAAATCCGTCAAATGTATTGTTAAAAAGTCCGCTTAAGTCTTGTATCCTACCACAAAGTCTCAAGAGGTTGTTGTTAGTAGGGTATTTTGAGGTATCCTGACGCATGGCTCTGCGATGTTCTCTTTATACATTTGGGTCTGTATTTATTCCCGCCCCTCACCGCACACAACAAAGGCGGAGGGTGGAATTTCAAAGGCGCTTAAAATCCTGAGCTCCTCTGTGCGGAAATGGGCAACTGCCCCGCCAGGATTTCGGTTCACAATGTTTGTGTGATCAACAAGTCTCTATTGGGATTGCGCACATCACCTGCCTGGAGACCTCATTCTTTAAACGATACTTAATAAAGGATGCCATTAGGATACAGCTCAGGATAACTCCTGGCTTATTATGGCATTGTAGCCAATACCACATTTCTGTCAACTGGTTAGTGTAGCCACATTTTGATTAAATTGGCACCAAAGTTATTTACTCACATTTCAGACAGAATAAATTGTGGAGCTGCTCAAATCCAGAACTTCTAATAGACTACGCTTGACGAGCAGTTGACACGGACCCTATTGCTTATTTTTGGTAAGATGGTCTGAAATCTATGAACCGTTCTGGCTCGCACAAGCCGCTCATGCAAGGCTACCTACTGTTTGTACATAGTCTGAAATCTGCGCTCATATCTCGCAAATATTATGATTTAATATAGCATTTTTCCTTATTACCACATCCTATGATTGAACTGTATCTGTTGTCTGGACACATTCTCCCATTTTTACGCTCTTTTGGGAAAGTTTGGGACAGTGGAAGGGTCTTTCCTAAAGGCGCACTATTTTTCCTTTGACATTCAAGTCGCCTAACTGTCCTTTGGCTGTGTGTACACGGTGATTGGAGCTACTTTCCGTCGATTAACTACTTCATTTGATCTCTCTGATTGCAAAGGGCGCAATTATCCTCTAAGTGTGCTTGATTACACTAGCGGCGGACATCAATATAGGATATGCAAACCATTAAGGGGTGCGAAAGTTTACTGAATTAATGGGCTTCCGTGGAGAGGTCTTTCAGGGCTGACTGGCACATTGAGATAAAAGACAACTCTGATCTTTCATGCTTGCGATCAGGTTGCGCTTGGGAAGGACACAGGCTAAAATAGGCCACCAAATCGGACAGAGTGACTCTCTGCTCTTCCCAAGGCCTGTAGCTCACTCCCACACAAATAGTCTCAAAAAGTTTACAATATATCCAGAAAAGGCACCAAAACAGTTGCTGTACGGGGTGAGAAAGCGAGGCCGTAGATAATGTGCTTGCTTCTCTTGTAGGCTACATAAATAGTTTGTCACTTGGTCCCCATCTGGTGGTTTATAACTGTATAGACAATGAAGAAGCAATGTCGACATACAAATATTGCCTACCTGAACACGAACACGAATTGGCGCTAAAGTATGTCTGGTGGTTTGGTTTGATGCTTTAGCTTTTAACCAACGTGTAAACCAACGTGAATTAACAAGAACCCCTTTGATAGGTTCAAGTGATCACGCAGAGGTGACACACTGTTAGGCCTGTCTCGTGAGTCAATTCTATCTCTGTGAATACACTTTCGATGGGTCTGATTACTGGCATCTGAATACTTACGAACTAGATGAAACATCTCTGAAAAGCTTATAAGGTCCTCCTGTCAAAGCCTACAAGTTGCTGTCATTTGAGTCAGGCTACTTTGGGGTGAACAGGAAGATGCTAACCTTTTGCACACTCTTGTGGTTGTGGATGTTTCCTTCTCTATATTATTGACTTGGTGTTTTGAATAGAAAATGTTCATTTAACTTTAGATTGGCCACATGAAGAAAAGTATGAAAAGTATGTTCTATTGACTTTTTAAAGGGTGTACACGTGGCCCTCTGAAAATGCATTTGCGGTAGAAACATAACAAAAACACAAGGAAAATACATCAGGCAACTCGGATTGTAATGGTTGGGGATACACAAATCACTGGAAATTAAAGCAGTAAGGGTCTGTCAAATTGTGAACGACAAAGTGGTGCACAAGAAACTGAAATGTTTGCAATCTTTTCTATTGGTCCCTGCATCACGGCAACAAGAGTGTTTAAAATAAGTAATACAGGCCTAGGCTACGTGTTCTTGTCTATGCTGTATGATCTGGGTTATTTGTGGCTTGGGTTGCAGATGCTTGTACATGAGTGAAGATTGAAGCAAAATTCCGATTATAATCTCTTGGGCCTTTGCAAACTCAGCACTTTTTAAAATCAAATAAAAAGATTGACAGCGCTAAGCATTCCCTCTCAATTTAACAAACCAGCGGTGCCGAAAACTGCTAATCATCTTTGCCATCTCTTTATCTGATTGAAGAGGTCATTCTAAGTGGTGGTTTATCCATCACATTGACATGTGAGTTTCTGTGCCCATTATCCACAAAGCGTCTCAGAGTAGAAATCGGATCTAGGATTAGGTCCCAACCTGTCTATATAGTCTTATTCATTATGATCTAAATGAGAAACTGATCCGAGATTAGCACTCCTACTCTGAGAGGCTTTGTGGATAAGGGCCCAGGTCTCAGTCTTCAGGTGCAACGACCCACTATCATGTCCAAAGGAGAGTGTACACATAATGCAGTCAGTGTTTCTACTTTGTTTCCATACCATGTGCACTCAGGTTAGGCTACATATCCCTTAAATCTATCTTTTTGTAAAGGGTGAAACGGAGCAAAATACTGTTTTATACAGACTTTCAGTTGTTGTCTACAGTGTTTTTTATTTGATTGTAAAAAAAATATATATATATATATGGAAAGCAGCCATCTAGGAGACAGTGTGACAACAGATGTAATGTTATGAGTCGCTTACTGTTCATGCAGTATTGAAATTATGACATGATGTTAATTGGGATGCCATTGATTTAAGGCACTTGCATTGTTCTACTGATGATGAATGATTACTGGGGTTGGACAGTCAGGTACTGAACCACAAGTGTAGAGAAAATGATGAATGAATGATTAGCGTTACTCTTAAAACATAACCATGTTGGTTGTCCAGTCCACCAACTGTTTTGCAAAAACGGTTTTTAAAACAGAGCTACTACAAAATATGACTGATGCACACTTCATACTTATGACAACCAGGAATGAATAGTAATCGGTTGCTGACTGTTCTTTTATGTATGTATCATTGTCCTCTGGAGTTGACGTTGACTTGTATGACTTGAACTAAACACGGGGAATCAACACAAGTGTCAAATATTAAACAGACTGTCACTTAAGTTTACAATCCAACACAATTCTCTAGAGAAAGAATGCAAGTGCATTACAAAGTAATCAAGCACTTTAATATCAATACACAGTAACAATAACCAGTGCTCATAACATTTCATCCATTCAAATTGAATTCAGCACCTGTATTTACAATACTGTAGAAAGGGCAGCACTGAAGGCATTCAAATTCCATTAGAACTGGTAAATTAAACTACCGTGGCGTGAAAATGGGACTTACCTATTTAAAGGGATGGTATTTATATTGATTGGTTAGCAACTACATGATGAAATAGCAACTCACAGGATGTGAATGTCAGACATTTGCAATATGTAAGGTTGATGTGTAGCTGAGAGCATAGAGTAGACTTTCAAAATAAATCTTTATTATCTGATCGCTCAATGCCTGTGAAATGAAAGATGGTTGTAATGATCTTCACTGTTGTTGTTGTTGACGAAGTTTGTTAATAACAGCATAATAACAAATCGCTTTCCAGAAATGAGGGATGAAAATGTGTGACTGATTACATTTGTAAGCAGGACATTTGAAAGGTCATAATTTTTCCATCAGAAGCACAGAACAAAAAGTTTGCTTTTTTTTATTTTTTAAAGCTAACTAGCTGCTGCATACAGTGTACATGAGTAAAGTAGATGAGTGTAGCAGCCTATGTGCATGTGTGAGAATGTCACTTCAAATGATATGTACATATACTCTGTGGTTCTAAAAGTAATATTAAGGACAAACAGTAACATTCTGGTTCGTCATGAGCACTTGGTACCTGTTTGGCTTGTCAGACTCAGTGTTAAGATCCTGTATCCCTATTGAGGAGGTCCAGCTACCAGATACTGTAGGTACTAGGTACTGCTGAGCCCAACCTCAGGAACCAGCTATAGTAATAGAAGTCTTGGAGAGAAAACAGGGTGCAGAGGGGAAGCCTTCCAAACATGGACCCAGCCTGTCTGTTTGTGTCTGTAGGAGCAGTGCAGGTCTGTGGCCGCAACAGAAAACTCATCTTCCACCCTATATATTTAACTTTTTTTTATCGTTCCTTATAGTGTCCTTACACTCTCACATATATTGTACACACACTCAGTCTCACACGCACACTCTGCTAAAGGAAAAGGCATTGTTTCAGCTCTAGGACTTCTCTCTCTCTCTCTCTCTCTCTCTCTCTCTGTGTCTGTCTGTCTGTCTGTCTGTCTGTCTGTCTGTCTGTCTGTCTGTCTGTCTGTCTGTCTGTCTGTCTGTCTGTCTGTCTGTCTGTCTGTCTGTCTGTCTGTCTGTCTGTCTGTGTCTGTGTCTGTGTCTGTGTCTGTGTGAGAGAGAGAACACTGAGGATATGCTAAGGTCATTAAATTCTAGTCCCAGAGCCACGTATAGCGAAGGCATATCGGTGACCCACAGCGGTTGTGGTCCTCTTCCTCTCTTCCCCCTCTCCTCTTCCTATTTATCACAGTCTTTAGAATGACACTACATCAGGAAGTAGGCCCCCAGGCCAATGACAGAAGATAATTTGGTATTGGGGGTGGGGGGGTGACGTTTAAAAATCGTTGTCCCAGCCAGAGTTGTCATCTGGGGGAGGGTCTTCATTGTCCTCTGGGAAGCTGTCAAAGTTACTTGTGTCCGTCGATGATGTCACCTGATTGACAGACAAAGACAGACAGAGAATTGAACCACTTAAAGTTCTTCTGAAAGCAGCTTGCTGCTGAGATCTTTGTTTGTGACTTACATTAGGGATGATAGGGGGTGTCAGAGTTCCCTTCCGTAGACCTTCCCCGTTAAAGCCCTCGAACCATCTGGAAATGGATAGAAACTGTTGTTGTAAACATCAAAATGTGGAAAGATGAGTAGAATAATATGGCTCCATATCCATGAACTTACTTGTGTTTTTGGATGTCTTTAACACCATTTTTCAAGTTTCCCAGTCTTTCTGAAGGATTGTCCCTAACATGGACACATCATGGTTAAATTCTCTACTTAAAACCAAATTATATTAAAGGTCCAATGCAGCCATTTTTATCTCAATATCAAATAATTTCTGGGTGACAATAAATTACATTAGTGTGACTGTTTTCAATTAAAATAGTCAAAAAGTTACAAAAATAACTTCTTAGCAAAGAGGATTTTTTTCAGGAAAGAATTTTGCTAGGACTGTCTGGGAGTGGTCTGAGTGGGGACAGGAGAACTGAAAATGAGCTCTTACTGGCAGAGAGGTTCAAAACTCTCTTTCTTATTGGTCGATTAACTCATTTACTGTATGTTGATGTCGCCATGAAAGGCCAAAACTCCGACCCACCAAAACAGAAATTTCAGGTCGTCTTTTCAAACAAATCTTACACTAACAGGGCATTATCATACTTTTTACAAATTCACATTATTATTCCAACCTCGTAGTGTGGAAATATATATAAAATACAGGAAAATCACGTTTTTGATTACGTTGAGCATTTAAACAGTAAGTGTTGAGGGTGCGACTCACCTGCATAGTTTTTTTATTAAGTTGGCAGCGTTTTTGGTAATCTTCTTTGGAAACTCAATCATGTCAATGCCCCTCAGGATGATGTTATAGGTCTTCATGGGATCAGGGCCAGAGAAGGGAGGGCTGGAAGACCAGGGTAGAAGTAGACGATAACATTTCTCCCAATCTAAATTGACATCTAGCCTTACACTTTCATTTAAGAGTAATTATCAGGTTTGTCTGTATACCTGCCGGTGAGGAGCTCAAACATGAGGATTCCTAGAGACCAGTAGTCGGCTGAGATGTCATGGCCTTTGTTCAGAATGATCTCTGGTGCCACGTATTCTGGTGTTCCACAGAACGTCCACGTTTTCTTCCCAAACCCTATCTTCTTGGCAAAGCCAAAGTCCACCTAAGCAAAGAACATGGGAAAATACATTCTTAGTTGCAACCTGCAGCGTTCATAGTTCAAAGGGCTAGAGGTTTGAGCCATCAAGCTTTGAAACCACAATGTGTGTCCCTTACTAGCTTGGCGTAGCCCCTGTGGTCGAGTATAAGGTTCTCTGGTTTGAGGTCTCTGTAGATGATGCCTTTGGAATGCAGGTAGGCAAATGCTTCCACCACACAAGCTGTGTAGAACCTAGTGGTGGAGTCCTCAAACGAACCCCTGGAGAAGGAAGTGACAATAATCACTAAAATAACCATAATATTTCAAACAAGCCCACATTGACCAGCTCTTCCACAGACTCACTGAAACACATGCGAGGCACAATGAAATGAGTTGAAATATTGGCCTGACACGCTGACTATGCCACTTTGCGTGCGCGAGCGTTGCAAAATAAATGTTTCATTTCATTCAAACTGGTCGCGGGTGTCAACGGGAGTCTGTGTAGCCAGGCGCTAAACTAAAACTTGGTTTTACTTTAGAAGCTTGACACGCTGCAAGTCCCACCTCTCAAAACTCTTTTCACGAGCATACTTACCCACGTGGGTGATTGAAAGATGAACGGGTAGAGAAAATCAAAAGAACTAACTAACAAAAATAAACTAACTAGGTTTCCCCTTTTACCTGTGGATTAATTGTCGGAGTAGAGAACACATGATTTTGTATGACTCAAAATGGGTCAAAATTCTACAAAGACACCGCAAAAATAGGACCATATGCATTTCAGATAAAATAACAAAACAATGTTTATCTCCCAGGACAAATTAGCTAGCAACAGCAAGCTAGCTAAATGTCTCATGTGTGTTTTGACCTGTCCCCAAATTAATATAGTTGATCCACAGTTGGTTTTGGTATTTTAACCTGCGTGTCTTGAATGAGTATGGTGGGGATAGACAAAAGCAACATGCGCACAATGGTGGTTCGGTCAAAGTATAACACTCACCGGTCTCTAAGAATGGTCCACAGCTCTCCTCCCAGACAAGCCTCCATCAGCATGTAGAGATACTTACTGTCCTTAAAAGTCCTGTACAGTCTGAATTTGAAACACAGAGCACAAAGATATCAAGACAGTAGCGAGGGGAGGGTGAGTCCTCTGCAGTTTCACTGTGAATTAAAAGTGTCTGTGGACAGGTGTTGCATGAGTGTCTCTACCTGACAATGAAGTCAGAATGGGCCTCCTGCATGATGAGTTTCTCAGAGCGGATATGCTCCTGCTGCCGCGTGTCCACGATGTGACGCTTCTTCAGGATCTTCATGGCAAAAGTCTTCAACTCATCACTCTTCAGCTGGACCTGTTGACACAGGAGAGAGGAGAGCACTATTAGCTGTAGGCAACAGTTCAATGAGACATCAATGCAATTCAACGTAAATTGCAGCTTAGTGTGGACTTCCTACATTTGTCGCTAGATTCCAGAAGACTGAACAGTCCCTTTACCAGTCAGAATGTTGAATTAACTGTCTGCTGAGTTCGCCCTTATTAAATTATAGTCAAAATATCCGTAAGACAGTATTATTAAACCGACGTCAATATACAGGTCTCTGTGCATGGCTCTCATGGTTTGTTTGTTCATAATCTGAGGCAGGTGCACATCATGTAAATACATTCAGACGATGCATGCATATTAACCGCACTTGTGCAGGTGTTTACATGGTTTTGCGCATGTGCCAGGTGATGGAAATTGCAACGGCAGTACCAGCATTTTAAAAAGTCAGTTTAACAATACTTTTCCGTGGATATTTTGTGTCATGTTTTGCACATGAACCATTGAAGTGGACAACTGGCAGAGTAAATTCAAATGACAGCTTACTCAACATTTTGGCTACACAATGCTATTCACGGCAATGTTCATTAAGCAATAGCTTGCTATTAGGTCCGGAGGCCGACATATGGCAGTTGTGGTTCCTACCAGCTCTACGCGGCCGAAGCCACCAACCCCCAGTGTGTCAATGATGTTGAAGTCAGCCAGATTGAGGATGGAGAAGAAAGCGTTCTCTGCTTCGTACCTGCAGGGACAGAAAACAAGGACATGTTAACTTTCAGGTAGTACTTATTTTTTACTTATTTTAATTCTACACTGATTAAAACATGGGACAGATGGTGGAATCTCTGGCCAATCATTGGCATTAATCAATTAACTAACAGGTAGAAAAAACACCTGCAGTACTCCAGACCTGTTTAATGTCCTGAGTCCTGACCTCTATCACAACACAGAACCTCTCTCTCCCCTGTCTGTTCCCATTTCACCAGAGACGGAGGGGGACAGAAGTCACATGAGATGACTCCTCTGGAACCAAATGGCTAGGCCTGTCACTCCCAGTGTTCTCTCTGGTTACTGTTTAATCCTGTGGGCCTTATCAGCTCAGTAGTGTGATCGAGAGGATCAGGACAGATAGAGGCCTGAGGATACAGGGTTACTGGGTCAACACCTTCAGCCTCAGATGCATGCCAAAACAATCACTGTGACTGTGGACTTGTTCATACTTTTCCATGTGAAAGGGGAGAGAGCAAGGACAGCAGCTTCACAGCGATTGCAAATGTGACACCTGTCCAGCCACATTAAACCATACTGGAATTTTTCCTGGACTATGTGACATTACCAGGAAACATCTGGGCCCTAGTGATGAGCTCCAATCACAGACCTCCTTACTGGAGGGCAATTATGTTTATGATGATGACTCTGTTTGTGGTCTTCTCCACAGTCTCACATGTAGAAGGTGTTGTCTAGAAGGTGTTGTCAATGGAACCAACTCTGCCTGTTGGTACACCTGTCTGTCTGTCTGCCCTGTTTCCCAGAAAAAGGACATGTTTAGCAGGGGCAGTGAGGCCCACTTGTCAATGAGCACTGAGCACTGAGCACAGATCTATTGGGCTTCACTAGGCTCTCCTTTCATCACTCCGGTCTACTCTACCCATCTCCTGGAACACAGCCCAGACTGCACTCAAAAAAGGGTGGCCCATTTACAGCTCAGGGTGACTGACAGCTGACCCCTCTCCCTGTCAAGAGTTTCACAAGTCAAGGGGTGACAGCGAGGCCCACTTGTCCCTGAGCACTGAGTACTGAACACGGCTCTATTGGGCTTCACCAGCATCTCCTTTCATCACTCCCCTCTACTCTACCCATCTCCTGGAACACAGCCCAGACTACACTCCAAAGAAGGTGGCTGGCAGCTTTACCCCTCCCACTGTCAAGAGTTTTACCATTCAATGGTGATGGGTAAGGCCAAGATATTTTCCTGACCAAGTAACCTGAGAAGGGAAGCGTTACAGCTCATTTCAGACCTACCTCAGTCAGAAGCTAATTTGATTGTAAGACTAGTTTATGACCACAAGATGGTGACGTTGTGCCATTGTCATCACAGGTAAAGGAAGTTCAACTTAACTCTTATTTGTGTGTAACCTTTATTTAGGTAAGTCAGTTAAGAACAAAGTCTTATTTACAATGATGGCCTATCCCGGCCAAACCCGGACGACACTGGGCCAATTGTGCGCCGCAGTATGAGACTCCCAATCACGGCCGGATGTGATTCAGCCTGGGTTCAAAACCAGGGACTGTAGTGTCGCCTCTTGCACTGAGAAGCAGTGCCTTAGACCGCTGCGCCACTCAGGAGCCCATTTCAGTAGTTGAGAATGGAAGAAAGAAGAAATAAATTAAAATGTATAGACTTATGTGGAGGCTCCTCAGAGGAGGAAGGGGAGGACCATCCTCCTTATTGAATTTCATAAAAATAAAAATAGTAAAACATTAAAAAAGTTATGCTTTTTAAATAAAACTATACTAAATATATTCACTTCACCAAATAATTGATTAAAACACACTGTTTTGCAATGAAGATCTACAGTATCCTCAGCAGCACTCAGTAGGGTATCGTGTAGCCGGAGGACTGCTGTCCTCCTCTGTTCTGTCCTCCTCTGGGTACATTGACTTCAATAGAAAACCTAGGAGGCTCATGGTTCTCACCCACTTACATACAGTAGACTTACACAGTAATTATGACAACTTCTGGAGGACGTCCTCCAACCTATCAGAGCTCTTGCAGCATGAACTGACATGTTGTCAACCCAATGAAAGGATCTGTTTTTTTCACCTAGTCACAGATAGCTGATGTGTTCTGCACTTAAGTCCACAAGCAAAGGGAAAAGGTGAGAGTCATTGACCTCACAATAAGCCAAATTTGAGTACCTTACATTGATTGGGGTTCTAAAACAATACATCGGAAATACATCGGAAATGGACAGCTTATGGTGTTGAATACATCGGAAATGGACAACTTATGGTGTTGAATATGTTGAATACATCGGAAATGGACAGCTTATGGTGTTGAATACATTGGAAATGGACAGCTTATGGTGTTGAATACATCGGAAATGGACAGCTTATGGTGTTGAATACATCGGAAATGAACAGCTTATGGTGTTGAATACATCGGAAATGGACAGCTTATGGTGTTGAAAGTAGATGCCAACATGTAATGCCAACATGTTTCAACCACTGTCCCTGTTCACAAGAGCTCCAAGGAAACCTGCTGGTCACGACACACATCAACACTATCATCCCAGACACCCTAGACCCACTCCAATTCGCATACTGTCCCATCAGATCCACAGATGACGCAATCTCAAGTGCACTGCCCTCTCCCACCTGGACAAGATGGGAAATAACTATGAGAATAATGTTAATATTTACAGCTCAGCGTTCAACAACATAGTCCACTCCAAGCTCATCACCAAGCTAGGGATCCTGGGACTAAACCCCTCCCTCTGCAACTGTATACTGGACTTCCTGATGGGTCGACCCCAGGAGGTGAGGGTAGGCAACAATACCCCCGCCACGCTGACCTACAACACGGGGGACCCTCAGGGGTGTGTGCTTAGTCCCCTCCTTTACTCCCTGTTCACCCTCGACTGTGTGGCCGCGTACGACTCCAACACCATCATCAAGTTTGCTGACGACACAACAGTGGTAGGCCTGATCATCGCCGGCAATGAGTCAGCCTAAAGGGAGGAGGTCAGAGACTTAGCAGTGTGGTGCCAGGACAACAACCTCTCCCTCAATGTCAGTAAGACCAAGCAGCTGATCGTGGACTACAGGAGAAAGAGGGGAGAGCACGCCCCCATCCACATTGACGGGGCTGTTGTGGAGCGGGTCCTTGGCATCCACATCACTAAGGACTTAACATGGTCCACATACAGTACATGTGCACAGTCGTGAAAAGGGCACGGAAGCACCTCTTTCCCTTCAGGAGGCTGAAAAGATTAGTCATGGGCCCTCAGATTCTCAAAAGATGCACCATCGAGAGCATCTTGACTGGCTGCATCATCGCTTGGTATGGCAATTACACCACCTTTGACCGCAAAGTGCTACAATGGGTGGTGCATACAGTCCAGTACATCACTGGGGCCAAGCCCCCTGCCATCCAGGACCTTTATATCAGGCGGTGTCGAAAAACTGGCAAGGACCCTAGTCACCCAAGTCATAGACTGCTCACTCTGCTACCATCTGGCAAATGGTAACAAAGCATCAGCTCTTGGACCAACAGGCTCAGAGACAGCTTCTACACCCAAGCCATAAGATTGCTAAATAGCCAGACTGCTAAATAATCAATTAATGAACTATCTGCTCTGACTCTATCTTGCACTGACCCTATGCACACTCACGAGACTTTATATACACACCATGTACACACGCTCTCTCACACATACACTTGCTGCTGTTACTCTGTTCATTATTTTACTCTTATTATTATCTATCCGGATGCCTAGTCACTTTACCCTGCCTTCATGTACATATCTACCTCAAGTACCTTGTATCTCTGCACATTGATCTGGTACTGGTACTCCCTGTATATACTGTAGCTCCATTCGTATGTATTTTATTTAATTCCTCTTGTGTTAGTTACTAGTTATTTTGTACGTTTTTTTACTCTGCATCATTGGGTAAGGTCCATAAGCAAGCATTTCACTGTAAAGTCCAGATCAGTTGTATTCGGCGCATGTAATAAATACAATGCGATTTGATTTGATTAAATAGCCTACCTCCGTGTCAGTTAAGTTAAAACCAAAACTCATATTCAGGGGGTACGCCATAGGCCTACATTTCATTAAAGAAAATGGGGCAAAGCACAGGCCTACCCCTTGTTAGCTTAAGATTTTGAAGAAAATAAAACGGATTATATCTGATTATATAAATCTGATTATATAAAGTGATCTATAACAGAGCTTTGGTCCGCAAAGCTTTATCCCAGAAACAAGCTGTGAATACGCAGGAAAGACGTTACTTTCTTTGACATTCAGAGGCTGAGCTACAACCTTCTATAGCCGAGGAGGCAAAAAATAGACATTGCTTGGGAAATAATCTAATTCTGTCACTATCAAGTGATTAAGTGACTATTCACTTTCTGTACAAAAGCCAGATAGCTTTTAGGGAAAAACTTGAGTGACCTTCTCTCGTTGGGTTAAGTCACAGAAGAAGAATAGCCAGCAGTTAATAGCCAGCCTCCATTTTTTTTGGCATCAGTAGTTCTACTCTGTCTGGGGTCAAAAGAAATGCCTAACTTTTGAAAGTACCATGCTCAGATTCCAAATTATGCTTCAGATGTAATTATTTGCAAACAGGGATAGTTTGGTTTAAAACAAGACACACTGATTTGGCATTGGAGAAATATGATAAGATGAACACATAGGCCTATCTCTCTGTCCATTCTTAGCCTGTAATTTCGGTCCTTTTTGTGGTATTAAGAAATATTCTGCTGATATGTAAAATGACATAGAATTGCATGACATTTTTATAAAAGTCTATTTTTTCTCGGACCTGCAAATACAACGATAGATTCATGCAATGCTTTTACTATAAAGGAGATCTTTCCACCCCTACTCTTGTCCATGGTCTGTGAACCCACAACCTTCTGGGCCACAGCCCTGTGTGCTATCAAAATTCCTGCGTTGCCATGTAATTCTTACAGGGCGAAGAACTGTTTCTAAAATTGCATATCTAAGGCTTTGGTCTGTCCAAGAAGGGCGGGTTTGAATTATTATTTTAGGTATAGGGGAGGGTCACTTGTTTTCTTTCTAGCCTGTATTATAAATAACAGTCACTCTCTAACAGTGTCAAAGCAAGAAGAAAATCGCAGCCTCTTGCTATATGGACATTGCAATTGCAATTTTTATCTGAATTTGATTAATCGTGCAGTCCTATTTCAACCACATAAAATATGCATCCAAGCAGAACAAAAATATTTCCTCTATTTGTGGGTGAGGGCCTCAGATTTTCACTTTATCATATAATAGTCGGACGGTTACGGAAGGGTTATCAGAAATTGCAGGCAGGTGAACAAACAGCTGACCCATGCACCACTTATACCCCCATTTCTTGCAAATCTGACAAAATTCATTTTGAAAGATGAGATCCTTTATGAGATACAACAATAGAACGCAAGCATTTATATTGTATAGCAGTGGTGGAAAAAGTACTCAATTGTCATACTTGAGTAAAAGTAAACATACTTCAGTAGAAAATTACTCAAGTAAAAGTGAAAGTCACCCGGTAAAACACGACTTGAGTAAAAGTCTAAAAGGATTTGGTTTAAAATATACTTAAGTTTCAAAAGTAAATGGAATTGCTAAAATGTACTTATGTATCAAAAGTATAAACCATAAGCAAACCAGACAGAACCATTTAACAAAGTCAATTGACGGATAGCCAGGGGCACACTCCAACACTCAGACATAATTTACAAACTAAGCATTTAGTTTGTGAGTCCGCCAGATCAGAGGCAGTAGGAATGACCAGGGATATTCTCTTGAAAAGTGTGTGAATTGGACCATTTTCCTATCAAAATGTAACAAGTACTTTTGGGTGTCAGGGAAAATGTATGGAGTAAAAAGTACATTATTTTCTTTAGGAATGTAGTGAAGTAAAAGTAAAAGTTGGCAAAAATATAAATAGTAAATTAAAGTACAGATACCCAAAAAAACGACTTAAGTAGTACCTTCAAGTATTTTTACTTAAGTACTTTACACCACTGGTATACAACAACCTTGAATCCAACTGCACAACCAGGGATGGAAATATTGTTGAAAACATTACCAATGTATCATACTGGACACAATGCAGAAGATTGTACTGTGAGTTCCATGACAAAGACTCTATTCACTGTCTTACTGAGACGTGGGCCTCACTACAGTGACCAACACACAGTAACTTTCTCCATTCTTATCTCTTTCCAGGATGTAAGCAAAACAGTGAAATATTATTTATATTTTGTACACAAAGAATATAATCTTCTGTAGCCCCCCCAATATAAGAATTTCAGTATGAGAGAGGCTGACATTTCAAATGTACCATACGAGGTACACACAGCCAGGTATGGAATTACTGTATGTACTGTTTATAATAACATGTTTAAACATCATACAGACTTCCAACAAAGAACATAATACTACCAAAATAATTACCTACGGTGTAATAAAACAACTATATTTCTGACATTAGTAGATTAGCGAACAGTAGACAGATAAGATCATAAATAATTATGTCATTCTTGTCTGTGAGTGTGTGCGTGCACGAGTGTGTGCCTGGCTGTATGAGTGTTTGCCTGCATGTGTGTATCTGTATATGAGTGTATATAATGTATCAAACACTCTAGCCTCTAATACCCCCTCCAAGCCCCCATCTATTGCTCCAATGCTTGCTGAAGAGAGAGGGAGAGTGCTTCCCAAAGTCCCCCATGAGATCTTCTGATGGGACACAGCTGCCAGTACCTCCATTTTCATCACATCAGGGACTGGAGCCTGGAACAGACCAGACCCTTTCTATACACGGTGTGTCCAAGCTCAAACACACACTCAAAACTAAGTTGTAGGTTTTGCCTTTGTTACTAAACTCTGGATAGAAACACCTGCTTAAGTGACAGAAATGAATACAAATGTTCCACAAACTTTGTGGTTAGGATATTCCTTTATGTCAAAGGGAGAACTACCACCCTTACTGCATTGAGGAAATAATCAAATGATAAACAAAAAGTGTAGTGTTGAGGAAAAGGCAACTCTCCCTAATAGCGAGAAGCTGTAGTCAAGATGCGGTTGCCGTGTGGCGCCCAGCCAGCTGTGGCCAATTAGACAGGTTCCATCTCAGTGGCGGACTGATTCGGGCTCCTCAATCTCTCCTGGCGACCGGCTCCCAGGAAGTAACGAACAGGAAAGGAAACTCCGGGAATACAACAGACATTAGCGGGATGGTGAAAAAGTCATTTTAATCAGGGTGACAAAGGCACATATTTTTGATTTGACAGACAGAGGAATTAGAGTTGCATTTATTTGGTCTTGTGTGGCTCAGTCTGTAGAGCATGGAACTATCAATGCCAAGTGTTGTGGGTTTGATTCCCTCTGAGGTCACCCATAAGCAAATGTCTCCACGCATGACTGTATGTCACCTTGGATAAAAGCATCTGCTAAAGGATACATTATATTACCACAGAGGGTATGTAGAATAGGGATATACAATAATATAACACTAGATATACCACTGTCAACTCTCTCCGAGTGTTTTGGCTGGTGACAAGCTGACCCCAGTGTATCACTTTACTCACAGCTTTGTGGTCAGTCTGTCCTGTGTTTCAACCACAGTTCTGGTTTCTCCTCACCTTGTCTCACAACATTACTCTGCATTGAAATGGCATCTCTTTATGCCAACAAGAACACGCCACAGCACCAAGGTGCCCCTGTGCCAGGGTGTCCAGTGTCTGGTGCTATGCTCCTGTTCGCATGGTCACAGATAACATATTGGTTCCTCCAAGGGCTGTGGTAGAGGTTACGACCTTCACTTCCATGTCTGTCACCAGAGAATTGTGTTATGTAACAGACCGAAGGTTGACCAAACCACAAAGCCAAGCAAAGCCGGTTGATAGAATGATTAATGAGTAGACAGTGAAAGAAAGACAGGGGACTTACCTAGCCTTGGCCTCAGCATCCTCACAGCCTTTACTGGACACCTCCTCCAACCCTCCAATCAGGTGCTTGAAGGAGCTGCAACACAGGAAGTGAAAGAGTGTTTGTGAAACATCACTTTTTATAGGAGTTCAAGACATTGATCCATTGCATTGATGTCACCCTCCTCCTCCTGAAATGACATTCAATAAACTGTAGTATCTTGATATATAATTATTGTTGTCTTCAAGTAATCACGTCAGTTGTCTAAATGACAAAAAGATTGCTAATTGGCGTTGTGTTTCATTAACTGTGGTGTAACTGCTCCAGCCCCTTGATAATTGTAATTGACATGACATACTTAATAAGCGGGTCTCCATGTACCCCTAGCCACTTATTCTCCATATGACTAATCTAGTGCAGCTGTGTATTGCATCTTTATAGTACCTATGAAAACTTTATGAATGTTAAATAAACCTTTGTAAGATTGTTGTTTGTTTAAAGTGGAAACCACTTGGTCTCAATTTATAATACCCAGATTCCCCACACATATCATCTCTGTTTGGATGTGCTTGAGCCCTAGACCCATAAATCCTTAAGCAAATATTGATGAACATGAAAATGAAGGATAATAATGATAAATGTACATTTCAATTGATATATTTACAACTGAAATACCAGCTTACAACCCTGGCTGTCAAGGCTAAATCCTCATGCCAAAATACTTACATTGTGACATGCAAACACATGCGCAAGCACACACACACACACACACACACACACACACACACACACACACACACACACACACACACACACACACACACACACACACACACACACACACACAGTTGAAGTCAGAAGTTTAAATACACTTGGAGCCATTAAAACTTATTTTTCCAACAATTGTTTACAGACAGATTATTTCACTTATAATTCACCGTATCACAATTCCAGTGGGTCAGATGTTTACTACATACTGTACACTAAGTTGACTGTGTCTTTAAACAGCTTGGAAAATTCCAGAAAATTATGTCATGGCTTTAGAAGCTTCTGATAGGCTAATTGACATAATTTCAGTCAATTGGAGGTGTACCTGTGGATGTATTTCAAGGCCCACCTAACTCAGTGCCTCTATGCTTGATATGGGAAAATCAAAAGAAATCAGCTAAGACCTAAAATTGTAGACCTCCACAAGTCTGGTTCATCCTTGGGACCAATTTCCAGATGCCTTAAGGTACAACGTTAATATGTACAAACAATAGTATGCAAGTATAACCCCCATGGGACCATGCAGCCGCCATACCGCTCAGGAAGGATGCGTTCTGTCTCCGAGAGATGAATGTACTTTGGTGCAAAAAGTGCAAATCAATCCCACAACAGCAAAGGACATTATGAAGATGCTGGATTAAACAGGTACAAAAGTATCTATATCCACAGTAAAACGAGTCCTATATTGAAATAACCTGAAAGGCTGCTCAGCAAGAAAGAAGCCACTGCTCCAAAACTGCCATAAAAAATCCAGACTACGGTTTGCAACTGCACATGGGGACAGAGATTGTACTTTTTGGAGAAATGTGCTCTGGTCTGATGAAACAAAAATAGAACTGTTTGGCCATAATGACCATCGTTACATTTGGAGGAAAAAGGGGGAGGCTTGCAGGCCGAAGGACCCCATCCCAACCGTGAAGCATGGGGGTGGCAACATAATGTTGTGGGGGTGCTTTGCTGCAGGAGGGACTGGTGCACTTCACAAAATAGATGGCATCATGAGGTAGGAAAATTACGTGGATATATTGAAGCAACATCTCAAGACATCAGTCAGGAAGTTAAAGCTTGGTCACAAATGGGTCTTCCAAATGGACAATGACCCCAATAATACTTCCAAACTTGTTGCAAAATGGCTCAAGGACAACAAATTCAAGGTATTGGAGTGGCCATCACAAAGCCCTGACCTCAATCCTATAGAATATTTGTGGGCAGAACTGAAAAAGTGTGTGAAAGCAAGGAGGCCTACAAACCTGACTCAGTTACACCAGCTCTGTCAGGAGGAATGGGCCAAAATTCACGCAACTTATTGTGGGAAGCTTGTGGAAGGCTACCCGAAACGTTTGACACAAGTTAAACAATTTAATTTAAAGGCAATGCTACCAAAAACTAATTAAGTGTATGTACATTTCTGACCCACTTGGAATGTAATGAAAGAAATAAAAGCTGAAAAAAACAATTATCTCTACTATTATTCTGACATTTCACATTCTTAAAATAAAGTGGTGATCCTAACTGATCTAAGACAGGGAATTTTTATTAGGATTAAATGTCATGAATTGTGAAAAACTGAGTTTCAATGTGTATGTAATGTGTATGTAAAACTTCTGACTTCAACTGTATCTCTGCTGGAGTTTCCCTCTCACCATTATCCCCTAATTCTCATTATCGCTCTCTTTCCCTCCCTCTCTCTTCCCCCCTGCCACCGCTAACCTCTCTCTCATCCTGGCCCCAAACCCAACCCATTCTTGTTGACGCATATGGCAAGCTGGCTATGTGAGGTGAGAGAGCATTAGCGGTCTGTGTGACAGAGTGACAGACCATAATAATCATCTCATTCAGATGACTCACTCACTAAGGATTGCCCATGAGAGGCCTGCTCCATAACAGGGGCTAACCTGATACCACCCAACCCTGCTCTTACATTACAGCTGACTGATATACTGATGTTAGCAGTGACACAATGAGTGTCCTGTATGGCTCAGTTGGTAGAGCATGATGCTTGCAACATCAGGTTTATGGGTTCAATTCCCAGGGCCATTTGTACAAAAAAAAGTTGCTTTGGATAAAAGCTTATGTTATATAAGATTCTAGACCAAATGATTAAAACCATTTCAGAATACAAGAGAAGGTACTGAGGTTTTGAACACTCACTCTCTGTCGATGACCAGACATGTAACGGCCTCTGCAGCGATGACGTTTGCTGTCCTGATGTCCTCCCTGCAACAGAACACACATACGGTCATTAGTAACACATAGAATACAGCAGCACCTTTTTTTATGAAACATTAACGACCAGGTATGTGTTTAAAATGACATGGAAAAATAGTTATTACACAATAAAAACATTGTGTTCCACATTTTGATAAATCATTCCAACACTGCTTTTGATACGTTAGGAAACACAGACTTGCCATGGAAAAATGTCATCATAGGATTATCAAGCTTTGTGTTGACAAATACATGGACATTAGTGACAGTAAACAGTAACAAAAGTAAAACCAGCTTCACTCTGTATTGTTAGTGACATCATCGATATCCTCTTCTTCCGAGGACTCGTCTCCCCAGTCGCTCTCAGAGTCTGAGTTGTCCCAGGACTCCATGGCCCCTCCAGTCTAACTAGCACGACCAGTCCACACACACACACACACACACACACACACACACACACACACACACACACACACACACACACACTACCGTATCACTGAGAACACTCAAATCTACACTTACAGCTGGGAAGGCGAGTCCATGCAAGCTGTCTACACACACTTTAACATATCTCAGGGTCAAGTGAAGACCACTCTAAGACACACTGAAACCTAACACTTAATGCGGCAGCTGGAGGAGTCCATACAGTATTCCACTTCATCCAAATTCATAACAGGAAAACTCTGTTGGCAAAAGATGAGCATACACTAAATACTGTACTAAATACTGTACTAAATACAGTACTGAACAAGTACGGAATCAAGCTTTACTCCCGGTCGGTGAGAAAGTGTATCAGCATTAGAGCTGTTGACATGTGAGTCAAGTCACACTCTCGTGTCTAAGTAGGGGAGGAATGACCCATATGTTGAAGCTGCTACGCAACCTATTTCACATGGACCGAGGTGACAAGCCCTTCTCATGCCATCTAGCCTCCTCATACACCCCCCCCCCACCACCACCACTACCCATTTTCCAAACACACACACGCAAACACACACTCCCTATCTCAAAAGGTCACAGCTGACGGAAACGACAAGGGTTTCAACAGTGGAAAAGAGAGGAGAGGAGGCAACCATTAAGGAGTGTTGTGGTAAAGATGGGCTAAAGAGGAAAGAGAGAGGGTTTTTTCTCACATGGGCATGCACAGGGCATGTGGAGGGAGGGAGGCTGAAGGGGGTATTAATTGAACTAAATCCAGTCCCTGAGTGGGTCATCCTTGTACACCTGCTGGGTGTGAATTGGGACTATGTGCCAAATGTAGCCTCTCTGCCATTGTGCTACTGATGTCAACAGTGTTTTGGCAGATACACCTGCCTCTCAAGAGGACAGGGTACATTGCTTTTTCCATGTCGGAAGAAAGAAACCCCCAAAACACATACGCATGCACACATTTACACACACACACACAGACAAAATATATTTAGCTTTCTTTCTCAGATAATGAGCAGAGCCCACAAAGAGACTGAGCTGCTAGCTATTCACTGTTAAAGGGGCAATCTGCAGTTGCTACATCCATTTTTGGACTTAAGTTAATGACGTGATACCATATATTCTTGAAAGATATCATTTATAAATGCCTCGTGAGCTTAGTTAAACTGTTGAACCCCATCAGAACCAAAAATATAATCCTGTTTAACTCCACTATTTGTAAACAAAATGAATGTCAACAAACACTGTATAGCCTCAAAACATGGTGACAACTATACTTTTATATCATGGATGACGGTCAGTCCTTGCATCCATAGCTCTGTCTATGAATTTGATATCCAGTCCCATCCCTCAGATTATTACATAAACAGTGGCAGGGGAGTGTTTGTTATTGTTTCAACTCCGGATTGCCCATTTTAAGGGACCTCCAGGGTTTCATATTAGAGGGGGATTTCCATCACCTGCTCTCCTCTTGTTGCTGGGGTAACATTTTTGTTGATATTGACAATACTATTTCTGCTGTCTGTTAACCTCTGCAAACAATTGATTTACTCTGATCACTGCACACCTTCACAATTGCTTGTAAACACACACACAGAGACACACACAGAGAGAGAGAGAGAGAGAGAGAGAGAGAGAGAGAGAGAAAGAGAGAGAGATAGAGAAGCCAAATGTAGCCTCTCTGCCATTGTGCTGTTGTCAACAGTGTTTTGGCAGATATACCTGCCTCTCAAGAGAACAGGGTACATTGCTTTTTCCATGTTGGAACAAAGAAACCCCCAACACACACGTACGTTCGCACGCACACACACATAGATGCACCGGAGGGGATGGCTGCCGTTTTACGGGCTCCTAACCAACTTTGCTATTTTGTTTGTTTTTTCGCATTGTTTGTAACTCATTTTGGACGTAATGTTGCTGCTACTGTCTCTTATGACCGAAAAAAGTTTCTGAACATCAGAACAGCGATTTCTCACCTCGAACTGGACAAAGATTTTTCTTTAATGAGTCCAATGCGAAGGACTTACTGCCTCCCGAGACCAGGCCCTCATCCCCATCATTTGTGTGAAGAAAACACAGGGGACGGAGGCCTGGGTGCCTTGTGAGAATTCGTTGGCGAGTGAGTAAACCATCACCACCCTTGGTATTATTTCCCAAAGTCATTCGAAAACAGACTGGATGATCTACATTTCAGAATATCCTACCAACGGGATATTAAAAACTGGAATAATATGTTTCACAGAGACTTGGCTGAACAATGACAGACTATATAGAGCTGACTGGCTGCTCTGTTTTTTGGCAAGACAAAGCAGCTACGTCTGGTAAGACGAGGGGCGGGGGTGTGTGTCTATTTGTTTTTTGGCAAGACAAAGCAGCTACGTCTGGTAAGACGAGGGGCGGGGGTGCGTGTCTATTTGTCAATAACTGCTGGTGTGCGATGTCTAATATTAAAGAAGTCTCGTGGTATTGCTCGTCTGAAGTAGAGAACCTCATGATAAGCTGTAGCCCACACTATCTACCAAGAGAGTTCACATCTATATTATTCGTAGCCGTCTATTTACCACCACAAACCCACGCTGGGACTAAGACCGCACTCAACAAGCTATATAAGGCCATAAGCAAACAAGAAAATGCTCATCCAGAAGCAGCGTAGCCGGGGACTTTAATGCAGGAAAACTTAAATTCGTTTGACCTCATTTCTACCAGTATGTCACATGTGCAACCAGAGGAAAAAAACACTAGACCACCTTTTCTCCACAAACAGAGACACATACAACACTCTCCCTTGCCCTCCATTTGACAAATCTGATAATGATCCTATCCTCCTGATTCGTGCTTACAAGCAAAAACTAAAGCAAGAAGTACCAGTGACTCGCTCAATACAGAAGTGGTCAGATGACACAGATGCTACGTTACAAGACTGTTTTGCTAGCACAGACTGGAATATGTTTGGGGATTCATCCAATGGCATTGAGGAGTATACCACCTCAGTCACCTGCTTCTTCACTAAGTGCATCAACGACGTCGTCCCAACAGTGAGCGTACGTACATATCCCAATCAGAAGCCATGGATTACAGGCAACATCCGCACTGAGCTAAAGGCTAGAGCTTCTGTTTTCAAGGAGCGAGACACAACAAACAGACAAAGTGTCAATACAAATATTGAATCCTACTATACCGGCTCTGACGCTCGTCGGATGTGGCAGGGCTTGAAAACTATTACGGATTACAAAGGGAAAACCAGCCAACAACCAGGACAACACCTCTCTCTCAATGTGAGCAAGACAAAGGAGCTGATAGTGAACTATAGGAAAAGGAGGGCCGAACAGGCCCCCATTCTCATCGAAGGGACTGAATTGGTGAGCGTCGAGAGTTTCAAGTTCCTTGGTGTCCACATCACCAACAAAGTATCAAGGTCCAAACACACCAAGACAGTTGTGAAGAGGGCACGACAACACCTTTCCCCCCTCAGGAGACTGAAAAGATTTGGCATGGGTCCCCAGATCCTCAAAAAGTTCTACACCTGCAACACCGGTTGCATTATCGCCTGATATGGCAACTGCTCAGCATCTGACCGGAAGGCGCTAGAGGGTAGTGCGTACCGCACAGTACATCATTGGAGCCAAGATTCCTGACATCCAGGACCAATATAAACTCAGAAAAAAAGAAACGTCCCTTTTTTATGACCCTGTCTTGCAAAGATAATTATAAAAATCCAAATAACTTCACAGTTCTTCATTGTAAAGGGTTTAAACACTGTTTCCCATGATTAACCATAAACAATTAATGGACATGCACCTGTGGAATGGTTGTTAAGACACTAACAGCTTACAGAGGTAGGCAATTAAGGTCACAGTTACAAAAAAATCTTAGGACACTAAAGAGGACTTTCTACTGACTCTGGAAGACACCAAAAGAAAGATGCCCAGGGTCCCTGCTCATCTGTGTGAATGTGCCGTAGGCATGCTGCAAGGAGGCATGAGGACTGGAGATGTGGCCAGGGCAATAAATTGCAATGTCTCTACTGTGAGACGCCTAAGACAGCGCTACAGGGAGAGAGAACGGACAGCTGATCATCCTCGCAGTAGCAGACCACATGTAACAACACCTGCACAGGATCGGTACATCCAAACACCACACCTGCAGGACAGGTACAGGATGGCAACAACAACTACCCGAGTTACACCAGGAACGCACAATCCCTCCATCAGTGCTCAGACTGTCCGCAATAGGCTGAGAGAGGTTGGACTGAGGGCTTGTAGGCCTGTTGTAAGGTAGGTCCTCACCAGACATCACTGGTAACAACGTTGCCTATGGGCACAAACCCACCGCCAGGACAGGACAAGCAAAAAGTGCTCTTCACTGACGAGTCACAGTTTATATATATATATATTTTTTACCTTTATTTATCTAGGCAGGTCAGTTAAGAACAAATTCTTATTTTCAATGATGGCCTAGAAACCGTGGATTAACTGCCTTGTTCAGGGGCAGAACGACAGATGTTTACCTTGTCAGCTCGGGGATTCAATCTTCCAATCTTTCGGTTAGCACTCTAATCACTAGGCTACCTGCCACCCCAGGAAATAAATATTGTCTCACCAGGGGTGATAGTCAGATTCGCGTTTAGGAATGAGCGTTACTCCGAGGCCTGTACTCTGGAGCGGGATCGATTTGGAGGTCGAGGGTCCGTCAAGGTCTGGGGCGGTGTGTCATAGCATCATCGGACTGAGCTTGTTGTCATTGCATGCAATCTCAACGCGGTGCGTTATAGGGAAGACATCCTCCTCCCTCATTTGGTACAATTCCTGCAGGCTCATCCTGACATGACCCTCCAGCATGACAATGCCACCAGCCATACTGCTCATTCTGTGCATGATTTCCTACAATACAGGAATGTCAGCGTTCTGCCATTGCCAGCGAAGAGCCCGGATCTCAATCCCATTGAGCACATCTGGGACCTGTTGGATCAGAGGGTGAGGGCTAGGGCCATTCCCCCCAGAAATGTCCGGGAACTTTGCAGGTGCCTTGGTGGAAGAGTGGGGTAACATCTCACAGCAAGAACTGGCAAATCTGGTGCAGTCCATGAGGAGGAGATGCACTGCAGTACTTAATGCAGCTGGTGGCCACACTAGATACTGACTGTTACTTTTGATTTTGACCCCCTCTTTGTTCAGGGACACCTTATTCCATTTCTGTTAGTCACATGTCTGTGGAACTTCAGCTTATGTCTCAGTTGTTGAATCTTGTTTGCTGAAAATAAAGGCAGTTGACAGTGAGAGGACATTTCTTTTTTTTCTGAGTTTACTTGGCAGTGTCAGAGAAAGGCCCCAAAAAATTGTCAATGACTGCAGTCGCCCAAGTCATTGACTGTTCTCTCTGCTACCGCATGGCAAGCGGTACCAGAGCGCCAAGTCTAGGACCGAAACACTCTTCTACCCCCAAGAAAAAAAGACTGCTGAACAACTACACAGTTCAAATGGTCACCCGGACTATTTACATTGAACACCCCCCAGCCCCCCTCACCCGGCTGCTACTCGCGGTTTATTTTCTATGCATAGTCACTTTACAAATTACCTTGATTAACCTGTACCCCCGCACATTGACTCAGTACCGGTACCCCCTGTATATAGCCTTGTTATTGTTATGTACATTTCTTGTGTTACCTTGTTAATGATTCAATTTTTTTTAAACTTTAATTTAATAAATCTTTTATTAACTCTATTTCTTGAACTGCATTGTTGGTTAAGGCTTATAAGTAAGCATTTCATGCTAAGATTATATTCGGCGCATGCGACAAATTTGATTTGATTCACACAAAATATATTTTGCTTTCTATCTCAGATAATGAGCAGAGTCCTTTCCTCTAAATGGCACATACACACAGAGACTGAGCTGCTAGCTGCGCTAATTTGCCTCATAAAAGGTGTACAGTTTTTGTATTATTTACACACCATGGTGATTTCCTTTCATTAAGACACCAACAACCCAATACAGCCGGTGTGTGGGATAGATAGATTCACTGTTAAAGGGGCAATCTGCAGTTGCTACATCCATTAAGTTAATGACGTGATACCCAATGATTCTTGAAGGATATACTTTATAAATGTCTTGTGAGCTTAGTTCAATTGCCGTACCCCACCAGAACCCAAAATATAAGCTTGTTTTACTCCACTGTTTGTAAACTAAGTAAATGTAAACAAACACTGTATAGCCTCAAAACATGGTTACAACTATACTTTTATATCATGGATGATGGTCAGTCCTTGAATCCATAGCTTTTTCTATGAATTTGATATCCAGCACCATCCCTCAGCTTTTTACAGAAACAGTGGCGGGGGTGGCTTTGTTATTGTTTAAACTCCAGATTGCCCATTTAAGAAATAGAGGGGGGTCTCCATCACATGCTCTCCTCTTCTCCTTTGGTTGACGGGGTAATGCTTTTGGCTGTCATATTGTTGATATTGACAATAGTAGTTGGAAACTATTTCTGCTGTCTGTTAAACTTGGCAAACAATTGATTTACTCTGATCACCACACACCTTCACAATTGCTTGTAAACACAGAGAGAGAGAGAGAGAGAGAGAGAGAGAGAGAGAGCTCTGAAATGTCCTTTAGAGCAGCACGGCAGAGACCCGGCCAGCGGTGTACATTTCCAGTCGAGCGTTTGAATTAAACTGGTAATTGGATGGTGATCTGGTGTCCCAAAGGAGGGGTTATGAAAATACAGGCTGAGGTGGGACCTGAGACCAGCACCAATCATATTGTTTCCCCTCTCTGTCAACGATGTCACACTCTTTAAATAAGCTCTCATCCTCTACTGAGCGTCCTATCAACCCACACACATGAACGCACACGCACAACACACACACTCCCCCGAAACACAGCACACATCGTCTGCACTGTTGATGGATCTACACCTCAAATGGGAGTTCATACAAGAATGTGACATCAGATACTATGCTGGCCTATTGGGGACAACAACTATGTTTTGAGGTACCTCTGTTCCAAGAACTGCCGACAAGATTTATGTACATGATAGACTATAACCTAAAAGGAGAGTGGAACAATCTGTTGCACGTAAACATGCAGACGCGTGAAAACACGTGCGCAGGCAGACACACACACACTCCAGTATCATTGCTAAGAGAACAGAATGTGATTTGCAAATATTGTAACAAAAGATCAAAGTCAGAGTCTTGAGATGTAGCGTGTCCTTCATCACACACATATTGAGTTTCATAAGCATTGACACACACCATTAACCTCTGATTAAAAACCTAGCTTGAAGCCCCCTGGTCAAAAGCATTCATTGAATTTCAATTTGGGAGGCATGCTTGACCATCAAAGCAAACGTTGTGCGGGCCGCTTTTCTCAAGATGCCCCAAAGACAAAGAATTGTTGGTAAATGGTTCCAATAATAAGTGGGCACTGCGTCCCTCAGAGGATACATACAGATGGCCTTCTTAGATGTCCTTAGGGAGAATACAAGAGATAAGGAAAAGAAACAGGATTTTGAAGAAGGTTTTCCCTGTATCTTAAGAGTGATTTACAGCAAACAGACTTTCTAAACTCCATCAAATATTATTCTGAAAGTGTCGCTATGACATATTATTTTAAACAGAAATGTGTACCGATTCCTCTCCTGGGAAAGCTATGAATCCTATTATAATCAAATGGGTCAGTCCAATCTACGGTATCATAAGCATGATCATCAGAAGAGCTGGATTAATATGACTCCAAAACTCTCATTTCACAAAGGAACGTTTCACTCATTACTTTGAAATGTGGGACACTTTCTTTCTTATATATCTGTTTCACATATCGTCTTCCAAAGGCAGCAGAGCGGCAGTAGCCCTTATCCCATATGTCCCACATTTTAATGATGTCATCTTACATCTCTTATGTTCATTAGCTTCAGATAAGGAATAGACCATAATGTACTCAATTTGCTACACTGCATTTGCCATATAATTACCACCTTATGTATGCTGTATTAATATCAGACAAGGATCTTATATAACTGTTTGTGTGAGAAATATGACACGCAACTGATGATCTAGACTGAAATATATCTCTCACTCCAAACGGGTAGAGATTTCTCAGTGAATTATTGCTTCCACAGTAATTGGTTGTCTGCATTACTTCTACTCAATACATCAATATGCATTGTAACTGTTTTGCTTCACACAGGTAAATAGAGCTCAATGGGGATTGTTCCTCATTCAGTCACCACAAGATGGTGCTAGCTACATCCCATCTTTTTTAGTCACATGCAGTTTGTGTGTGTGTGTGTGTGTGTGTGTGTGTGTGTGTGTGTGTGTGTGTGTGTGTGTGTGTGTGTGTGTGTGTGTGTGTGTGTGTGTGTGTGTGTGTGTGTGTGTGTGTGTGTGTGTAAGGGGGGATCTATGGAACGTTTGGTTCCTCTTTTGATATTATCAAACCCATCCAAGGCTGAAACGCACTGAAGACTAACCAGGTGATTCTCATGAAACCCGTTTTAAACATGTCTGTAGCAAATTGAGTTTCAAAACCATGATCCATCTGCAAAAATGAATTCTGAGGACTAAGATGTCTAGTTCTAAGTGTGTTATTTTAAATACATTTTACACTTTTGTCTGAATTTTGTATATTTTCACCCCAAATTCCCATTACTGCAATGCGTCCGGATTATGTTCTCGGGTCATTTCATACAATTTTAGTTATTTTAATATAACACAAAATATGTTGTTGTAGTTTGTCCATAAATCATAAAAAATGGTATACTAGTTGATAATATTTATTATGTACGAACAGTGTCTGTGGACATCTCATTACGTAACATTTTTTCAAGTTCCTGTAAAAATTCCAATCAGTTTTTTTTACAACGTTTTATTCATCCATGATGCATCATCTAGAGGAGTAGTAGAGGTTAAGTTAAGGAAACTAGGCGTATGTCGCGTGTCACTACTTCACAGGAGAGCTGTTTGAACATAAACTTTTTTAAATGCGTTTTTTATCAGAAATGCCTTCTCGAACATATGAACTTTCATGTGCCTTTATAACAAACTTGTATGCCATCTGCAAATACAAATAAAATTGATAAATTATGAGCCTAGTTGGTTTAGCCACAGAAAAAGTTAGCAACCTTCCCGCTAGCCATGATTGGCTGA